>NC_014426.2:417228-419507 GCF_000214015.3 Ostreococcus tauri | reverse complement strand
AAGTGGGTTTCTTGGCGGGAGTACCAGCCGTGAAAGCTTCATAGACGCCAGTTTTGTACACACCGAGACGAGCGGATTCCTTGAGAGTCACACCAGCCGTGCGCTGCAAGACTTTCGGGTTTATCGGGAGTTTAAGGTTCGCGTCGCAGCCGTTGAGCTGCACGCCTTTCCAGTCGGGTGGGTGGCAGCCCCACACCTGTGTGTCTTTTCCTTGACCCTCACCAATCGGCAACCAAGCGATATGTTCTCTGTACTCGTTGCCACCTCGTGCACAACCGAGGCTGTTGTAAAGGGTCGGATCAGCATCGATGGCGTCGAGCTGTGACTGAGGAACAGAGGCATCGTTCACTTTAGGATCGAGATACCAGTTGGGCAAGTAGCCACCGACTCGCTCTTGCCGGAATGGTGTCGTAGTCGCATGGTAGCACTGGAGGTTGAGCCCATCTGGTCTACGAGTGATGCACTCACCTGCGAGCCAAGCGTCGACCATACCAGCGCCCTTGTGCTTGACGTGCTCTCGAAGCCTCTCCAAACCCTTCTTGGTGAACATCAGGGACCCGGCGCCGGCCCACATGCACAGCTTGTCCCACTTGTACAAATACACGTGCGACGACGTGTTCGCATTTTGAAGGGCATCGCCCAACGCTGCCCAGTCTGGTGTTGACAACCCTTGTGTGTGCATCCCCCACTTGCCCGTCGCCTTGGAGCGGAACTTCTTCACAAACTGACCGGGTCCTCGAGCCGTGTTGACAAGCCAAACCATGTCGGCATCGGCTGGAAGCTGACGTCCGAGCTCAGCGTAGTCGAGTGGGCTAACCGAGTGGATTCCTCTACCGTCTTGCTCCCAGAGAACAACTCGTTCTTCGCCCCGCTCGAGCGCCTTCTTCCAGACAGCCATGTGAGACAGCAAGCAGCCGAAATGATGCTCGCGGTGTCCGAGGCAGGAATCAGTCCTGCACACGTGGTCCTTCGAGTCGAGCACTTGCTTCACTTCATTCATCGGTCCAGGCATGCGTCCACCCTTCTCCGGGGTGGTCATCAAATCCGAAGTCGAGTACTGCGCGACGTCCAGTGTCACCGGCCAAGCGGTAGGGAACGTCGCCTTCTGGATTTCCACCATTTCCCCGGCTTGCTGTTGAGTCATTCCGCCGTAAGTCTTGAATAAGTCTTGGATGTAATCACGCGCATCCATGGCAGTTTCTGATTCCTTACCAGGCCTCGTGTCGGCGACAATGTACGTGCGCACATTTGTCTTTCGATCGTAGCCCAAGATGGACGTGAGGTGGCCGTGTTTGCGTCGTCTTTCAGACGAGGCAGACGCGGACTCTCCCTTCGTTGTCTCGTGCTCAGACGCTTTCCCGCGACGTTGCAGCCACGATGCGACGCGAGAAAAGAATCGTCCTTGTCCCTCTTTATGTTTGTGATGTCCAAGCTTGGCGCTAGACGCGTTCGGACCTGATTCATCGGTCTCCGACTCGCTCTCCTGCGTCTCGCTCTCCTCCGTCTCGGTCTCTTCCGGCTTGGCCGGGTAAGACTCCGCGTCCGGCTTGGCCGGGTAAGACTCCGCGTCCGGCTTGGCCGGGTAAGACTCTGAGTCCGGCTTCGGCGCCGCCGGCTTCGGCGCCGACGGCGCGTGGTGATGTCCGTGATGTCCACCGTGCTTGTGATGACACAAGCGCGGGTGCTCGTGACACCAATGATTTTGAACTTTTTGCCACCGCGTCTGCTCGCCTCCGAGCGCCCCCGCGTCCGCCGTCTTCGCCTCCCCCAACGCGCTCGGCACCGCCACCCCTCCCCCCACCGAGACCCCGATCGCCGCGCACGCCAATCCAACGCACACCGCGCCCGCGACGACGCCCACGCGCCCGACGCGTCCGCGCTCGCGCGCCAGCGCATCGCGCGCACCCCGCTCGACATCCTCGAACGATCCATCGCCCGAATCCGTCGCGCGCGCCACCGCGTCGCCGACGCGATCGCGTAGGAGCGCGACGCGTTCGGCGCGATCGCGCGCGCGTCTCCCGTCCATGTCTCGCGCGTCCGTCGTCCCTCGCGCGCGCGCGCGCGTGGTCGTGCGGGCGGCGCGCGCGCCGAGGGTGTTGGGCGCTCGTAGGGTCCGCGTGTGACATCACGAGACCACGGTGCGGTCGCGCGACGCCGCGCGCGACCTCGTGGAGGCGACGACGCGATCGCGCGTCGTTCGCCCATCGATCGCGCGCGCGCGGTCACGGCGCGCGGACGCCCCGAGCGCGCTCGACCACGGCGCGGGCGCGGGGTCGAGG
>NC_014426.2:349274-417208 GCF_000214015.3 Ostreococcus tauri | reverse complement strand
CGCGGACGGGCTTTGTCGTCGCGTCGGCGTCTCACGACCGTCGTCGCGTCGTCGTCCGCGGCGTCGAGAGACGCGTTTCTCCGTTTCTCGAGAGATTTTGACCAGTCATGACTCATCGTTTCGCCACGGCGCCACGTCGACGACATATGAACACCCGCGTGTACCGGAAACAGCGACGGGCTGGTCGTCGTCGTCCCGGTCCGTCGTTTTCGACGCCGCTCCTCGACGCATGTCGACCTCGACGCCGACCTCGACGTCGCGCGCGCACGGTGGTGGCGTTGTGCGCGCGCGATGGCGATCGCGCTCGTCTCGCGTTGAGCGTCGAGTTGGCACCAACGCTGCGAGCGCGGATGAATCGGAATTTGAAAATGACCAACTAGAGTCAAAGAAGACGCTGGTGGTGATCGAGTGCGATGGCGCGGTCGTCGACGTGCATGGAGACGGACACAGAGTGGCGTTTAATCGAGCGTTTGCGTCGAAGGGGTTGAACGGGGTGACCTGGGATCACGCCGAGTACGCGTCGTTATTGAGAAGCGGAGGCGGGACGCCGTACGGAATGTGCGAGCGGTACTTTACCTTTTATGGCTACCCGTCCGCGGTCTCTCCGGCGACGAAACGCAAGATTGAGAACGATGAGTATATGCAGGCTATGAAGCGGTTGCAAGAGATTGTTCCGCTGGCCACGGACGAGATGGATTCCGAGGACGACTCTGAGGAGGGACGCGCAAGCGCTGAGGACGAAAAGCGAATGAGGGAAATTTTCCTGCGAGATTTGATCAAGGAGAAGGATAATCAATTCGGTCTTATGATCGATGAGCATGCACTCAAGATTCGAAGCGGTGTGGAGCGATTCTTGGATGATTGCATTCGAGAGAATGACAAGATCCAGGTTCTGCTCGTGTCGGAAACCGGCAGCAATCCGTCAGAAAGGGTCTTGGACGCGGCGATGCACAAGCTGGGCGAGCTTCGCGCGGCAGGAATCTCCGTGATGAACGCATCCGATCTCGCTGCACCATCGTCGATGTCGCAGGCGATCCAAAAGCAAAAGGGTGATTTACTTGCACCTGAGATCGGTGGCGACTTGCAGCGCCAAAATTTGAACTCGGACGTCATCATCGACGCCGGCATGTTCTCTTCCAGTCTTCGATCGGTGCTCACGGCGGAAACTATCACCGAGCTCGCTGTCTCGCGCGGATTCGATCCGAAAAACGTCATATTTATCGGCGGTGCACTTTCAACATGCTCGGCGGCGTCGTCGGCTGGATGTTTTTCTGTCATGGTGCGAACGCAGCTGCATCGAGGTGGTGAGTTCCCCGGCGTTGACTCCGTCGTCGACGGCTACGGCGCGGGCGAGGGAATCACGCTTCGTCGAATCCTTGCCATCAGCGGCTCTAGATCTCGCTGAGGAGACTGTATCATATCGGCATTGTAAAACTACCACCTTGCTAATTTTCAGTCGGGACAGCCCTGTCAGCCCTACATCTGACGTCACACATCGCCGTCTTCGCGAAATCACGCGCGATCATGTCTGCGCAGGCGCGCAACGTCGACGCGCACACGCGCGCGCTCGTCGAACCTAGCACCGCGGTCATCCTCGCCAGCACGAGCGATCCGCGCGAGGATTTAGCTCGAGAGCGCTCCAAGGCGAGTTTCGACGCCCGCGAGCTCGAAAACTTACTCGCGGGCGGACCCAAGAGCGCGTCGCTGCGACGACGAATCGTGGACGCGATGACGAGCAACGAGGTGTTCAGTAAGCGCGGGAAGTACTTCGACGAGCGGGACGAACTATACGTGCGAACGCTCAAGATGTACCTGGCGCTCCCGAGCGCGGTGGCGGCGATGAATGAAAAGGAGCCTATAGCCGTGGCGCGCATCATGCGAGAGTTGATCGATGAACCGGGAGGATTAGATTTGCACCTTGGGATGTTTATTCCGACGATTCAGGGGCAGGGAGACGAAGAGCAGCGGAAATATTGGATTCCAAAGTGCGTCAAGTTGGAGTGCATAGGAACGTACGCGCAGACGGAGCTGGGACACGGAACGTATCTGCGAGGCTTAGAGACGACGGCAACATACGATGAGAGCAAGGAGGAGTTCGTGATTCACTCACCGACGTTGACGAGTACGAAATGGTGGCCCGGTGGTTTGGGGAAGACGTCCACGCACGCGGTTGTCATGGCTCGATTGTTCACGAAAGGTGTGGACCACGGGGTTCATCCGTTCGTTGTTCAAATTCGCAACAATCAAAACCATGAGCCGCTCCCGGGATGTACCATCGGAGACATCGGTAATAAGATGGGCTACAACGCGGTCGATAATGGGTTCTTACGATTCGATCATGTTCGCGTTCCACGACGAGCGATGTTGATGGGTCACTCTCGGGTAGAAACGGATGGGACATACGTGCCGCCGCCTGTGGCAAAAGTGTCCTACGGGACGATGGTTTTCATTCGATCCGATATCGTGATGAACGCAGCGCTTTTCATGAAGAAGGCGGTGACAATTGCAATTCGCTACAACTTGGTTCGAAGGCAATCGAACGCCGATAAAGCGACTGGGATGGAGCGCCAAGTGATCGATTACCAACACAGTCAACGGACGCTGTTTCCAATTCTCGCAATGGCTTTCGCGTTTCACTGCACGTCAGATTACATGCGACGTATGTACTTTGAGTTTCAAAAAGTTTCTCGCGAAAAACAGGATTTCTCCGCGCTTCCGGAGCTTCACGCCACGTCCAGTGGTCTTAAGGCGTATTGTTCGTGGATGACGAAGGATGCGATTGAGGCTTGTCGATTAACGTGTGGAGGTCACGGTTACATGAACTTGGCAGGTTTCGGTACCACGCTCGCGAGTTACGCTCCAAACGTGACTTACGAAGGCGATAACAACGTGCTATGCTTACAAACGGCGCGGTATCTCCTGAAGATGTACCGAAACACAATTAAAGGCGAGACGCCACCAGATGTCATTGGTTATCTCAAGGGAACGAGTTCCCGAAGTTCTCTCGCACTCGGCTCGACTATGCGCGATGAAAACGCGATTCTCGATGCCTATGCGCACCGAGCGTGGCGCATGGTGACAGAAGCTTCAAAGGTGACCGGAGATATGTCGCCTGACGACGCCATGCGCGTTCACATGGTGCAGTGGATTCGCGCGGCGAAGGCTCACTGTGCGTTCGTCGTCATGTACAACTTTGTGATCGCGTACGAAGAAACCAGGCCTCGGGTGAGCGCTACGACACTGTTGGTGCTTCATCGTCTCGTGTGCCTTCACGGTTTATGCGGCATGGATGATACCATGGGTGACTTCTTGGAGGATGGTTACATCGATGGTGATCAGGCGACGGAAATACGAGCTGAAATCTTCAGACTTCTCGCTGAGATTAGACCAGATGCCGCTGCTTTAGTCGATTCTTTCGGACTTAGTGATTACTTCTTAAACTCGGCGCTCGGGGCGAAGGATGGTGACGTGTATCGAAGGCTTTATGAACAAGTTCAAGACGCGCCATTCAACAAGCGTCACACGCCGCCGGGATACGAACTTCTGCAGCCAAAGTTGAGGCGTGGAACTTTTGGCGTCTCCAGGCTCTGATCGAGACGCGCGTTTGATTCATCTGACGTTGTCGGTAAAAGTACAACAAAACTACTTGTAGTGTTAGCCACTAACTACTGCGTGCGCTTCAGCGGCACCTAGTGAAGCCTTGAGATCGGACACGTCGTTCAAGCCACTGTAAGGCACCTCGTCGAACGTATTATAAACCGCGTACAAATCATCATCAGATTTCACTTGAACGTATCGATGCGGTGTAATGTGTTTGTTTCCGCTGATGAAGCTTCCCGCCGGAATCTTTGTGAGTTCGAACACGTCCAGCGCCTCGCACTTCTTTGGGTTGAAACCCGATCCTTCCTGCGCGTGTAAAATGACGACCCCGCCTTCGGTTCCCCGTCCTCGGTATATTGTCAAACTGCTCTCACTGTCGACCGCGGCGAAGACGGATTCTCTCTGCGGAGTCACCGTTGCAAAGGCCCACTTCCCGCGCAGTTCGTCCAGAAATGACGTCCCGAACGTCGACCTCATCTGCGACACCACGTGCGCCGGGTTCGCGTCGCTCGGCAGATCCACCTCCCGCGCCATTTCTTCCAAGTTCTCCAGTTCCCCGATGAACACCGTGACCGTCCCGGTGTCCTCGCACTCGTGCGTCCGCGCCTTCGCCTCGGCGCTCAGAAAACCCGCGAGTCCGAGATCTTTCACCACGTCGCAGCCCAGCTCCTTCGTCGCCACCTGCTCTGATCGCGCGCGACACCGCCCAGCGGTCGCCCCCACCACGCGTTTCTTCGCCCCCACGAAGCACACGAACGACGCGTCCGCCATCGCCCCGCTCGCTCTCGCGCGTCGCTCCAAGCGCTGACTCGGCAGAACGCGCGCTCGAGCGTCACCACCGGCGTCGACGCGTCCGCTCGCCGCGGCGTCCCGCTCCACCGACGTCGCGGCCGACGCGACTTTCCGGCCTCGTCCGCCGCGCTCGCCGTCGCCGTCGCGGCGCCGTCGTCCACCGTCGCGCGTCGACGCGTCCGTCGTCCACCGTCGCCGCAGAGTGTCGCTCGTTTCTTCTCATCCACCGCGCGTTCTCGTTCAGTGGGCGCGTCGCACGGGCGCCCGGACGCGCTCGAGCGCGAACGGGACGCGCGGCGAACGCGCGGTCGTCGCGCGGATGTTCGACGAGCTCTCGAACGACGCGATCGCGCTGACGATTGCGTGCGCGGTGGCGGTGGGACGATTGTTCGGCGAATGCGCGAGAGCGAGGCGGTACGGGCCGGGTGGGACGCGAACGCGGCGGCGCGAGGGAGGCGTTGGAGATGCGTGGAGCGAGGCGCGCGAACGCGAGGCGTTCGAGCGTCGAGGTCGAGCGCCGGGAGGGAAGCGACTGCTCGCGCAGGCGGCGGCGTTGGTCGTCATCGGTGGGAGCGTCGTCTTCGCCGCGCTCGAGGTGTCGATGCCGAAGCGAGCGAGGATGGCGAGGAGAGATTACGCCTCCGCGCTCGATCGGGCGAACTCGGCGCTCGAGCGAAAAGTCTCGGTGCGCGTGTGGGGGGACTTCGAGGGGGCGGAGGGGGTGGTGAGAGAGGTGAGTGATAGACTGCGGGACGTCGCGGTGAATTTTGAAGTCGTCGTTCCGGGTTCGTCGACGTGCGCTGGGGGGAGGCGGGAACCGTGGAGCGCGACGGCTTTGACGGCTTCAGACGAGTTCGTGGAGGAATGGATCGACGAGGAGTCGTGCGGTGGGGCTGAGAATTCAAGGTATGACTTTGTGTTGCTCGCGGGCAACGTCTCGAACGCAGATTTGGTGCTCGGAAGGCACCGCGCCGCGTGGTTGAGATTTGACTCTAAAATGCCGGCGACGCGACGCGCGGATGAACTCGAGGCGAGACTCCGCGCGTTTGTAGCGCACTTCTCATCCGCATCGGAGAGGGCGAGTGTGTCACCGTTTCTCACCACCTCGGATGGCGTCCTACTCGCGTCATTTAGTTTAGTCAACGCCGAACCGAGGGCAGGATACGCATTTACATGGGACTTTGAACGCGACGTCGAGCAACCGCGGCTCGGAGCGCTTCCGAACGCGTTGCGTCGCGTCATTGATTTGCGCATCGAGTCACAAGTTTTGCGTCATGCAACGAGTAGAATCAGACCGACATGGTCGGCGACGCACGATGGATTCGTAGTGAAGTCGGAGCAATTGCCTTTCTTCATTGATCCAGATTGGCCCATTGACACCTCCATCACGTACACGCCAGTGGACGGCCGTCCGTTACAGTTCGTCGTGTATGTTCCATCGGCTGCTGAGTGTCCACTGTACTTTCTCGACGAGAATGGAGAGGCAACCGAGCAAAATGCGTATCTGGTCGAAGGTTGGGGTGGAGTTGTCGTCTTCAACCCGCGAGGATGTGCGGTCGTGCCTGGCGAAAGCGAGAGGCGTTTGAGCGAGGATGAAATTTCCAATGTCGTGAACGCCTTTGTGCGCCAGCTTAGGATTCATTTGGGGCTCAGAGAGAGGCCGCAAAACATTGATGCCACCGTTTTGCCTCCAAAACTCACGGGATTCGCGACATGGGAGGTCGACTCACTCGTGCACACGAGGCTGGTGTCCGACTCAAGCTCAGCGATTTCGACGTTGAAATCCCTCGATGAGGTCATCTCGAGCATTGACGACATCGCCGTGCCAGAGTTCATCGTGAACGAAATGTCTAGGTCTTTCGGAGCTCTTGAGCGAGCGACTCGCCTTTCTGAGATATCTAGGTACGATGAGGCTTTGGTGAACGCTCAAGTCGCGCACGCTGCGGCTGAAGCGGCGTTCTTCGATCCCTTCTCCCTCGGCGGTCTTGAATCCTTTTCTTTTGAGTCTAAGATGGCGTCAGTGATACCATTGTTACTCCCTTGCGTTTTCCCCTTGCTTTTGCAGATCATCCGCGAGGCGCGTCACTTCCAAGTCAGGCGACGATGCGCGAGTGAAGCGCGTGCGCGAAAGGCGAAAGCGTCATAGTTCAGTAGCCTTTAGTTTTAGTGTGACATATTAAAATTAACAATCTCTAGCGAGGACAGGCTACGGCAACTACTTTACGGCTTCCATTGCTTCATCAGCTTGCTCTCGATCTCCGAGAGCTCTTTGGTGTAGAAGACGCCGCACTCGTTTACGCATTTTTCCATCTGCGCCTGAGCTGCCTCCTCTCCCTTCTTCTCCACCACGCCGTGCGCCTTATCCGCGCACGTCTGCGCGCATCGCTGCACCCTTCCCGAGAACTCGCCGAGCTCCACCGTGATCCCGCGCTCGGCCTGCGCTGTGGGCTGACCGGCGCGTTCGAGACAGGCGTGGAAATCTCTCTGCGGCTTGTTCCCATCGCAGCACTTCGCTGAGCTCTCAAACGCGCGCTTCTGTAACGGGCGGAACACCATGAGATCGAGTTGGTCTTGTAAGCGCGCGACGGCGCGTTGGAGCTCCTCCATGACGATCGCAGAGCGCGCCGATGTGAGGCGCAAGACGGCTTGAGGTAAACCTTTCGAGCGACGGCGAGGGCGAACGACGACGAGAGACACGCGATGCGTCGTTGCGCAGACGATACACACACTAATCTAATGTACTGATGAAAACGTCTACATCGCACGACGCCATGCGGTGACGATCATTGAATCAAGCCAATTGACACATCGTGTTGTCAGAGTTCCCGCACGGGAGTCGTCGCCACACCCGCACTGTTCGATGCGGAGACAAAATCCCAGGGTCTGAGTACTCCAGCTTATCTCCAGGCGCGTCTATAGACGAGTAAAAGTTGCAGCATGGCATCGCAATGCACGCGGCGGTGCCATCATCGCTGGAAATGCTCGCAAGCGTCGTCGCTAAGGGCACGTGAGCATGGACGCAGACCACGACGACTCTCTTCGTCGAGATCTTCATCTCCTCAATTTTCGCGCGGTGGTGCTGCAGACGAGCGATGTCGTACGTGGTTTTTGAGTCTTTTGACTTGCCCATCTCCGGATCGACGGCGATGCAGTGCCATCGAGTCCTGAAGGCAAACAGTCCTGCCGTTCTCGGCGTACACCCGTCGCCAACAGAGAGCAACGTTATACTCTCGTCATTTGCATCAAATTCACCGCTCAGGTGCGTGCGCCACGCGTTGAACGCTCCGAAGCTCTCACTTAGTTCCTTGGCGTCGGGAAAGAGCTTGCACTCCAACAGATCCACAGCGCAGGACAACTGTATGAACTCGGTAAAGTACCGACTAGAGACGCCATCGTTTGCCACAACCATGCGAGATCGATTCGGGTCTTTCATTCCTTCTCTAAGCGCCTTGGCTACCTTTTTATTCGTGCGAAATCTTCCCTCGAGACTCTTGCTCTTCAGCTTCGCCGACGTGATGTTGTATCGGTTTGCGCGTTTCACCAACCCGCCCGCGCGCCTCGCAAACTTTTCCCTCAAGTGCGTCCCCAATGCTGACATGAACGCGCTTCTCTCGATGAACGACTCTTTCCCTGGCTCTTTGTGCGCTCGCTTGAACGCCTCCAGAACGGCGTCGCGCTCGGTCCACTCATTCTCGGGCGCCAAGTCGAACGCCATGTCCCTCTCGAACCAGTTTACAAAATCGGCGCGTTCGTACGTCGTCGTCGACGCGTCCGCGGACGCTGCGGCGACGGAATCGCGTATGCGCTCGTCCAACGCGCTCTGTCTCTCCGCCCACTTCGGCGCGATCTCGATGCGCTCGACCACGGGGACGTTGGGTGACATGTGTAAAGAAAAGCGCAAAGCGCGCCGAGCTCTGCAGAGCAACCAACTAATGTTTTTATTGTTACAGCGCGAATCACATCTCGCCCTTATTCGGCGTGAACCGTTTTAACCACTCCTCGAGCTCGTCGCTATTGATCTCGAGCGTGCCATCGCCGTCTTCGGTGAGACATATCGAGCCGCGTGTGGCTTTGTCTTCGCCGCCGCCGTCGGCGCGCGCCTTCTCTGCTATGAAATCCTCCACGCTCCCAGGTTCACCGAACCATCCCATACGATCCGCCACAACGTGTTTCACTTGACATTCCGGACAGGTGACGATAACGACGCCTTTCTCGTACGCCTGTCGACTGAACCCGCGCGCCGCCCGCGCGTCGCACCGTCCACACGTAAACATCATGTACAGATCCTTTCTTGCGTTCGCGTTCTCGCGCGACGTCGAGGTATCGTCGGGCGGTGACGTCGACGCCGCACCACGCTCACCCGCATCCTCGGTGTCGGACGCGAACGAGCGCGGAGCGGAAAAGCAGAGACGTCGCTCAGCGTCGCCCCGAACTGTCGTTCGCTTCGAGTTGGAAAACGTCGCTCGAGCGACACCGATGTGAGGACTCGCACGCGACTCGGCGCGCGTGAACGCGCGCGCGATTGTGCAGAGGGTAGCGCGGAGACGACCGACGCGCATGACGAAAGCGAGGCGACGTGTGTGTCTATTAGAACGTTTTCTGGGTGGAAGCTAGCATCAGACGACGCGCGCTCTCTCGGCGACGCGACGATTGATTTCCATGGTTTCCTTCCACGTTTGCGTCGTGAGCTCCGTTTGACCGTAGTTAAGCGCGCGAAGTCGAGTCATGGTGAGCATCCTGTGCAAGCTCTCTTGCGTTATGGCTGCGTCCGCCTTGCGAGCTTCGACAATTTCGGCTTCGATTTCGACGGAAGTCTTCTCAGATATCACGTGCTTGGTCATTCGAGCCCCGGCGATGAAGGTGCGCATGAGCGTCAGTTCCTCTTCGGTGGCATCAATGAGCTTTGGATTGCGCACTCGTCGTAACGGCACGACCGAGTCGGTCGGAATAATGCTCTTCCTATCGGACAAGATGATGAGCGGAATGTCGACGGGCATTTGCATCTGGTGATACTCAAAATCATACTCGACGTCCTGAACAGTGGAGATCGCTTTCAGCGATTCAATATTCCGGACACCAATCTGCGTGAGCGTACCGGAGTCCAGCTTGGTTTCGTCCAATAGCAGCACCGTGCTCGCTGCCAGTTGCAGAGGACCGGCTCGCAGACGGTTGTACACGTAGTCCTTTCTAGGTGCCCAAGGGCGCGCGTTCAGAGACGGAACGGTCAAAGGAAGGTGCGCCACGCTCGGACACACGAGACCCAACACGCTCGAAAGAACGTGCGCTATTGTCCCCGCCTCCGAAGACTCCACTTTGCATCCCGTGAGATTGAGCGAAAATTTTCCCAGAGACAACAGATCCGTGCGAGTGTGCACTCGAGAAACCAAAGCCATTAACACCAACTCAGCGGCGAAATGGTCACCGCCGAGTGCGTTTGCAATCATATCCAACAACTTACCGCGTGCGATGGCGACCTTTTCCGGAGTCAAGCCGTGTGACGTCTCCAAATCAGTTGCAGTGAACCTCTCCACTGGTGACGAGTTTACGAATTTATTCTGGGACGTGACCTTGTACGCCAACGCATGAAAGCGTGGCACTAAGCTCGAAACGGGATTTTTCGAATTATCCTCTTCGATGAATGACGACGTGGCGTACACGTTGTCATCCTTCATCTCTTTATCGCGCTCGGCCGCCGTGAGCTCGGGCGAGTAATACAGCAAGCCGACGAACTCGACAACGTCGTTCAGTCTCAACGAATCGTCGTCGTCGTACACCTTCACTATGCACGGTGAACGAGTCTCTGGAACGAGTGGAAAGTTCAACAATTGGTCGATAGACTCCTCGCGAGCTTCACCTTCGCCAATCTGTTCCGGAGTGTCCGGTGCCATGTGATCCTCCGCGTTCGCCTTTTTTGTGCGTTCGAGATCTGGCCTAATCAACATCGCCGCGCTCCTCGGCGCCGGAGTCGCGTCCGGGCACACGTCCATACTCGTTTCTTCTCGTTCTCTCTTCTCACCGCGAGGACCTTCTTCGTCTGCCGTCTCGTCCACTCGTTCCGCCTCTCCCACCCACGGCTGCTCTCCTGGAACTGGTACGCAATACAAAACCCTTCGTTCAAACAGCGCCCGCTGCGCGATCGTCCCCTTCACGTCTATGTGCTCGCAATATTTCGTGGTTGTCCACTCGCTGTCGCCCTCTCGAACGTACGCGCCGATGTAATACTCTGGCTCGTACATGTCTTGCACCAGCGCCCTGAACCGCACGAGCTCGTTCTCTCTCGAGCGTTCGATCCCACCCGCGCCGTTGATCTCTCGCAGCGGTCGTCCGCTCGCGACGAGCCTCGAAACGATCGCCCGCACCCCATTGTCGCCGTCGCTCACGGCGTGCGACCCATCGTGCGTGGCGAGGGAGCGATGAAACGCGCTCTGGATGAATCCAAGCGGGTCGCGTTCGAGCGCGTCGATGTCTTCATCCGCGCCCATGGTCGCCATCGAAGCGTGCGCGGTGTTTCAACGAGTCCTCGGTTCGTGCGCGCGTGGCGAACGACGCGAGGCGCGATCGATGCGGGACGAAAAGACGATCGGTGTCGAGATTTCCGGGTTGAGGGTCTTTTTTAAATCTCTCATTCGCAGCTGTCAGACGGCTTGCGTGCGACGGTACGATTCGAGGCATCAGCGTTGAAATCTGACGGATACATTTGAATCAAATTCGGCTACGTGTGCTATGCGTTAACGTCGCGAGTGCGGGAGCGATGTGGCGTACGCCCAAGTGTCGCTCAGGAGCTGGAAGGTCCAGCGGAGTTCACGATTTCGGCACCGACGGCTTCGCTGACGAAATAGTTGGGAAACCTCTGGACGACGAGTTTAAGCTTTTTCTTCGCCTCGGGATTGTTGAAATGCCAAACGCATGGAGCTTTACCGGTATCTTTGTTGTACACTCGGCCGGTGACGGGATCACGAAGCATGTTTCTAAGATCGATTCCTCCTGGAGAGTGGAGGATGCCTCCGTCGGAGTCAATCTTGAATGATTTATCCCTCGCCGCCGCACGATTCATGGCGTACGCATTCAGACAGAGTTGATCGTCGTAGAATTTCGCCGCTATGTCCAAATCCCTGGCTTCCTCTTTCGTGTGATTGAACGGGGTGCACGCGTAACGAAAACGTGTATCCGTCTGCGACAAACCGTCGTTCTCGAAAAAACTCTTCTCAACGAAATCGATGTAGCGCAGAAGCGCGCTTTTTCGACCCATGAGCAAACCAGCATTAGCCCAGCGATACGGTCGCGCGAGCTCAGCACCGAGTGCAGCCTCTTTCACCTTTCCAATCTTGCCGATGTTATTCTTCACATTTTGCCAGTCTGTGTGCTCGCGCATATTGAAGTACTTCTTTATCTCCGGATAAAGCTGCGTCTCTCCGCTCGCGATGATATCCGCTCCGCTAGCTTCGAAACGCTTGAGAAGTTCTTCCTGTCCGCACGTGAAAAACACATCACCCGTGTCCGAGGTCACAACGACGGGATCGCCATTCATGTGCAATAAGTTTGTCTTTAGACCCATCGTTTTTTCCTCCCAGTTTCTCCACGTCGTGCCATGTCCCGATAATCTCGCGGGTAGTCCCCAGTGCGTGGCTGAGGCTAACCAGTGAGACGCGTGTTTCGAGATGTCCGTCGCGTGGCCGGTGACGATGACGACTCCGTCCTCGGAGTTTGGCGTCTCGTGTATGTTCACGTAACTGTTACCCTCCCAAAACGGAGCCGTCGCCCATTTCTTCAGGAACTTCGGCGCCCGCATTACGCGTCCATCGAACGATCGTTTCACCTCGATCGTCTCCTTATCTCCTCGTCGCTCGTTCTCCGTACCAGGTACTATGCGCAGGCGATCGATCAGCGTCGCCGTCGGGGACAACACCCCCGCGTGACCCAGTTGCACGAGCTTCGAGCTCGCGTCCCTCCCCGACGCGCTCTTGACGTGTCGTTCAGACGACATTAACCACTCCTTCCACGATCCCGTGCCCAACGCTCGTGCGCGTCGCTCCTCGTCGTGTGCGAATAAAAATCCAAACGCCGCGAGAATGACGAGCCCGGCGAACGCGGCCGAGATGCACGCCGTCCGTCTCAGCGCTCGTCCGCGGAACATCGTGGAAGCGGTACCATCTGACTCGTCGTCGCTATCGACGGTGACCTGGAGCAGCGGGCGCGCCTCGGGGGCGCGCATCGCGCCGAGACGAGCTGGTCACTTAATGAGGGTGTTGACAGGGCTTTTCGTTATTTTGATCGGTGCACAGAACCACCAGACGCACAGAGACGCGAGCTCGCGAAACGCGACGAACGCGACGACGAATCGACCGATCGACGCTCGGTTGTGATCACGATTAAAAGCCAAACATAGAGTATCCACCTTCGGTTTTTCCTATGGAGAAGTGCGCCTTGACCCACTTGGACGCCGCGTGCTCGGCGCGGTGACAGAGGACTCGGAGCGTGACGTCAGCGGTGTAGACGTCGTAGTAAAAGTCCCGATCGCTCTCGCGAGGGGGAACTTCTTTCTCTTTTTCGACCAACTCAAGGTACTGTCCACATAGATATTCCGTGGGTAGGCTCACGATAGTGCAGAGGGCAGACATCGGGGAGATGCGTGCGGCGACATCCACTGAGTCCAAACCTTGACCTCCGGCGAGGAAAAATTCAGACACGAGTTCCATCTCTTCCTCCAGTAACTCGACGTCCTCGGGACGGTACACTCGCCCAGGACCACCGTTCAGGAGCACTCGCATCCACGCCGAGACAGTGGCTTGGAGTAGGTGAGACGCCACAATATTTCTAGTGCTGCTGTCCACACGCACTGCGACGTAACCCAACACACCGTTCACGTAAGGTAGGATCTCCGTGCCAATGTTGTGTGCACTACGCTGCACGCCATGTGCGTACAAATTGTGCATCACGGCCCCCCCTAAGTCGCGATACAAGACACTGAACGCCATATGATTTGCCACTTGATCTATGGCTCTTCGAAGCGACTGTCGTGCCAAGTCCATCAAATCTTCAAACCAAGCCGCTTTAGGCACCTCGTGTAGCGCATTCGGGTGCCTCAACATTGACGCCACGCGCTGCATTTCATTCCACTTTGATATGATGCCCTTCTCGAGCGAGTCGAGCTTGTCGAGAAGAAATTTGAGTGACGTCAAACGCACTGTCGATGCGCCAACGCATCCTTCTTCGAACGGCGCTCTCGGTGGAGACGCCGCGACGAACTTTTTATGAAGATCGTCGACGATCGCCTTCTTATACCTAGTCAACTCTGGCACCGGTGGAACGATGTCATCGGCCGGACCAAGCGATAGAACAGCGGCGTTGGCGTATTTACCAACCGCAGCATCGATGCCCTCTGTCAATGCGCGAAGAGCGCTGACATGTGCCGGAATTCTCAAGCCAAAAAATCCATCCAAAGTCTCGTTCACGGCTCGTAGAAAATCCACCGCACTAGGTACAGGAGCGGCATCGTTTTTGGTTTTCCAACGTTCAACGGAGATGCATCTGTCCACTATCTTGTGCAAATCGTCAATCTTTTCATTCAACCATGTGAAAACGAGTATTGACGTTTGCTCTTCCAATCTAATCGGCTCGACCGCGTCACCTCCGGTGGCGACTAACGCATTTTGCAAGTCACCAACACTCCAAATAGTCTCCAGTGACTGCGCAGTCAGACGGGGTCCAGACGCTAACCACGAGAATAAATCATTTTTGAAATCCTCACCCAGTTGAGCGGCAAAACATCCCGTTACGGGCGAATTCGATCCCACAGAGCTCGTGATGTGGCGTTCGAGATGAGCGGAATACGAGTCCGCCGCGCTCGCAGTGAGCTGTGCAATTATTCGAAGGGAAGCGCTCGTGGCGTCTCCATCTGTTACGTTGTCTTCTTCCATGCCGGTGGCTCTGAGGCGCTTGTATTCCGCGCGTGCCGACTGTTTACACGCCTCCCTGAGTAGAGCCTCCGCATCCTTACCCAACATTTTCGCCGAATCGTATGCGATACAAACGATTAAATTGAACACGTCGGGTTCTATCCGCGGTACGTTCTGCTCGTCATGAGCAGCCGGAGGTGTCACAGTGTGCATAAAATCACGCAACATGAACATGCTCCAACACAGGAGCGAGTTCACGGCGGAAGCGATTTGTGGAGACACGTTCGTTTGCGAGCGATCCAAACCCTCTCTCGCCTTCGATAACAGAGAGAAAATTGGTGAAGTATCGTCTCCATAGTCCAAACCCACCTCTTCGAGCGCCACGATTGCCTGCTTCACTACAGCGAATGCAAGCATCGCACCTCTGGAAGTTTCATCTGGCAGTCCCAGCGAACTCGCAACTCTTTCTAAACTTTTGATAGAATCCTGCGCGTCATACGCAAGAGCATAGTCTTCCACTTGATCAAACATCACCCTCAAGAGACGCTCGTACAGTCTGATGCCGAAGATGCCCGAATAGCTGAAACTATATTTTGAATCGAGCGCGGACTCGATCATTTCAGCCACTGATTCGACCCACAGCGCGTCGATTTCTGGAAGACACAACATTCGATTAATCTCTGACAGAACGTTCGAGGCCGTGAGACTCGGCTCATTGTCATCTTGATCACGCGCATCCATGATCTCCACTTGCTCGTCGCACTGGCGACTCCATAACAGCTCGCACATCGCACGACATCTTTTCTTGTAAAACGCCTCGTCTTCGAGAAGTGTAAACTCTTTCACGGCGGCCAACATCGATCTCAAATGGATACGCGCCGAAATACCTTCCTCCGCGACGGAAGACTTATGTTCCTGCGCATACTTTTGAACCGCGTTCGCGCAGTCTTCGTCGACATCGAGCGCGATGCGAATCGCCTCCAGCATCTCGCTGTCCAAATCTATGGTCGCCACAATTTCAAACGCCAGCTCGCTCAGTTCGGCGTCATTGAGCTTAGAATACAATTCCGGAAGCGCGAGCTCGCCCGAGTACGCTGTCGTCGGCGCGTCATCGTCCAAGTTGAAAAACGTCGCGTCCACGCGAACTGCTGCGGCGCTCTCTCGCGCTGCCGAAGAAGTGTCCGCTTCTCCCACGCTCCCCAATTTCGTATTCGCAGCCATCGCTTCGAACGGATTCATCGATTTCGCGCGCTCCAAGCTCGCCGTCTCGTTCGCCTTCTCCGTCGCCGTTAGCTCTTTATTCCGCGCTCTTTGCTCCGTCTCCGCCGCCCCCCTCGCCGCCCCCGACGCGGTGAGAGCGCGCGATAAGTCGTACGTCTCGTTCCTTCGCAATCGTTCGATCATTCCCGGAACGTCCACGGCGCCGTAATTGACGTCATCGATCGTCGCGTTCGGTGGGAGCGTGAGAGATAATCGATGGGCGTCGAGAATGTAAGACAGCATCAGCGCGTTATCGCGCTCGAGGGCAACGAGACGTTCGAGGGGAACGACGGCGTCGTTGGGACCGTCCATGACGCGATGTCCCAACCTCGAGTGACGGGCGTCGCAGAGTTGGGGTCGACGGCGTGTCAGCGGCGCGTATTGGGACGTGCTGTCGGCGAGCTCGGTCGCCGTACTGTGATGAATACGAGCAAATACTACAAAAGTTTCGAGGGGAGACTAATCGAAATCAACGTTGGGATTGATGGCGAGCACGCGTTCTTCGAGCGCGCGCTGGCGCTCGCGAGCTCGGACGACGGTGGGATCGAGCTCCTCGTCGCCCTCGGTGAGCATCGGAGCCGGTTCCGCCTCCTGGATGACATTGAGAGTGCTCTCTCTGTTCACGAGATGGTTGATGATGTTCCGCACGAGCTTATATTCGGCTAAGAGTTGCTCTGGATCGGAGACACCCGATGGAACGACCTGCTCGTCGATGTACCAGCTGATCAAATCCTTTTGAACGATTCCCGTGTCTTCGCCGCCTTCCAGTTCCATCTCGCGTTCGCGCATGTGACGCAACAGGATGTGTTTAACCTGGTTGAACTTCTCGGCGCTCACCTTTGTTTTCTTCTTCTCTGGGACACGCCCCGGTTCAGCGGGCGCCATAGCATCATCTTCACTGGCGTTCGCCGCTTTATTGGCTTGCTCCTTCGCTTCACGCTCTTGCTCTTGACGCTTTGCGTGCAGACTGGCCAAGACTTGCTCGGGCAAAATGGGGCGGCTTTCATCGTTTTCCAGCTCCACATCATCCGCGTCTAAGACCACATCGCCAGCCTCAAGAGCGATGATGGACTCTGACAAAAGGCGTCTTGCTTCTCTGACGTGCTTCGGATGTACTTCGGCTCGACAATGCAAGCGCGCTAGCGCCTCGGAAAGACGGACAATCGCCTCGAGCTGACGAACGGTAATCCTGTACGCCGTCTGCGTCCCCGGTTGACTGTCACCCGTACGAAGCTTCACATAAGCGTTCACGATTTCTTTTTGCGCTTCCGGCGTCATTTGCGGCTTGATGGTGCGTGCGTACCGGATGTAGCGTTGGAGTTGCTCCAACGTGTAGTCGACATTAACGGCTGTTTCACGCTTTTGATGCAAGCTGACGATGTGTCGAGCCAGAGTGTAGTCGTGGAACTCATCTGGCTCATCTATCATCACGTGTACTAAATCGAAACGAGACAGAATCGCCGGGGGCAAGGCCAAGTTGTGCCTCAACTTTTTACTTCGGTCATACCGACCACCGTTCGGGTTGGCCGCAGCGAGAATACTTGTTCTCGCCTGCAATGAAGCTTGGACGCCAGCCTTAGCGATGCTGATAGTCTGCTGCTCCATCGCTTCGTGAATGGCGACTTGATCTTTCACATCCATCTTGTCGAACTCATCGATGCAGCAAATGCCGTTATCCGCAAGCATGAGTGCGCCAGCTTCGATGCAATATTCCCCAGTCTCGACATCCTTGGCAACCGTCGCCGTCAAACCAGCTGCGGAAGAGCTCTTCCCGGAGGTATACACCGCGCGTGGTAAAAACGACGAAACGTACTTCAAAAACTGGCTCTTTGCGCACGAAGGGTCTCCCACGATGAGCACGTTAATGTCGCCTCTCAAACCTTGTTTTGCCCCAGTGCTCTTGTGCACTCCACCGAATAACATGAGGGTGATGGCGCGCTTGATATCGCCGTGGCCATGCACCGTCGGGGCGATGGACTTTACGAACTTGTCGTACAAGTGAGGGTCCTGTGCCATCTGCGTGATCTCGCGTCGCTCTTGCGAAGACAAAGTTTCGACAACCTTCTTCTCTTCGTCGTCTCCTCGAATGTCCACGTCGCCACCACCGCCTGGATCGGCCGTGTTTACCACGCTCTGGGCGACGAAAACCATGCGATAGAAGAGCTCCCGACAGCCAAATTGGCGCAAACCCGAGACACCATCGCTTCGCCCCTTGACGGATGATTGAAGTTCGGTGCGATCACCGGCCATATTCTTCGGCGCCACCTCGGGAACGACGAGCAACGTGCCGGTGAAGATTGCCTTGTCTCCCGCTCTCGCCTCTTCTACGATTTCGTGCCGAAGGATCACGTCCATGCTTCGCGGTAATGATCCAGCGGGTACCTCGTCCGCGTTCTCTTGCACTCGCACTCGCTGCCAGTCCACAAACTTGCAACCCTCCCGCTCGAGCGTCCACTTTGTCCTGTTGCCGCAGGTCTCCAGGAGACAAATAGAAGGCTCGGTGTATCTGCACTGTTGCTCAACATTCGGTACCAACGTGTTGCACTCACCGCACTTGAAGCATCCCAACAGCAATTCCGGCCGCACTTCCGACGTGCGCGTCACTGTGCCGCTGAAGCTCGACAGTTGCCCGATGTTGTTCGCGCGAAGACTTCTCAGCCGCTCAACGCGAGGCAAGTTGACAAACTTGACCCAAAACTCCTTCTCTCTCGACTTTTCCACCCCTCCAGCGTAGCGCACCAGTTCTGGACGATGCTGTCGCACGAACACCTTCACCGCGTCATGCAAGAATGGCTGATACATGTAAAAGTTTGCCTGCACCGCCTCCACCGCCAACTCTGAGTCCTTTTGATTCAGGTGCTCAAAATCAACAGTCAGCGTCGTCTTGTTCTCCATCGCGTCCGAGAACAACTGCTCGACGTACACCAATCTCCTCGCTCGTCTCGCCTCGTCCCTGAACCCCGGACTCGCCAGCGGTCCATCGGCGTCGTCCGCGGCGTCGAACTCAAACTCATTCAAAAAGTTTAGAAACCTCCGTCTCACCTCATCCGCCCCCTGCACGTTCACGCTCATCGACGTCATCGTCCTCGCAACGCGCGATCACGTCCGAGTCCCACCGATCTCAACCGCTCCCCCCCCGCGCGCGTCGCTCGTGCGAACGACGCGACGATCACGTCGCGCGCGATCGTCCCACCGTCTCCTTCGACACACGTCGCCGTCGACGTCCGATGCCGTCCGCCGCTCGTTCGGTCCGCTATCGCGCGTTCGGCGTCCTCCCGCGCGCGCTCGCGCGAGGACGCCGTCGTCCCGGCGCGTCGTCGCGGCGCGTCGTCGCGCGCGCGACAGCTGCGATGTCGCGTTTCAAACAGCACACAGACACCCGCGTGTGTGAGACATAGCCATCGACACACCCGCGTGTGTGAGACACCCATCGACGCCCCCGACGCCGTCGCGTCGCCGCGCCGACGCCGCCGCCAGCGTCCATGGCCCCGCTCGATCCGTGCCGCGCGGTCCGTCGCGCGTGCGCCACCGTCGCGGTCGTCGCCTCGGACGTCGTCATCGATGACGACGCGATCGAACGATGGGCCATCGGCCTGGACGCGGCGGCGGTGACGCGATTGACGAGCGACGCGCGCGCGTTCGACGGCGATGGACACCACGGCGCGGCGTCGACGTCTGGGACGTGGAGCGATGAGACCACGGCGACGCACGCGTTGGTCGTGGACGCGATGAATTTTTGTTTCTGGCCGGATGGCGAGCGCGGGGAGACGCCGCGGTTGGAGTACGAATGCGTGAGCGCGGGGTGGCGCGACGCGGCGGAACGGGATCCGAGCGTGTTGGCGCCGGAGACGCTGCGGCGGATGACGGGAAGACGTTTGAGGGAAATTTTGAATTGGCCTCGAGAACTCCCGGATGAGGAAGAGCGAGCGAGGCTGATTCGGGAGGTTGGCGAGGGCTTGGCCGGGGAGGCGTCGACGATTGCGTTCATCGAGAGCGCGGGGAAATCGGCGGTGGAGCTCGTTCGGAAGGTGTGCGATCGATTCCCAGCGTTTGAGGATTATCGCACGTATCGAGGCGAGACAGTTTTTTATTACAAGCGAGCACAAATCTTCGTCGCCGATATCTGGGGCGCTTTCGGCGGTCGCGGAGTGGGAGAGTTTCACGACATTTCTGCGTTGACAATGTTTGCAGATTATAGAGTGCCAGTGACGCTGCGCGAACTAGGGGTGCTTAAATACTCGCCGAAATTGTTGCAGAAAGTTGTCAATCGGACGCTCATTCCGGAGGGTTCAGAGGAAGAGGTGGAGATTCGCGCGTGCACGGTCGAGGCGGTTGAGAGAATGCGCAGCGCATTTGAAAGACGACACGGCAAACCCGTGATGAGCGTCGTTTTGGACTGGCTACTGTGGGAGAAGGGCGAAGCGAGGCGCGAGATCTCGGAGGAGCCCCATCACAGGACGCTGACGAGGAATTACTAGAAGAAAGGTTGCGATGATAGAACGTAATGTGGAAAGTTAGTTATTTTTGGCAGAGAGCAACGACGTTGTCCATCTCGCGAGAGCGCGCGCGTCTCATCGTCGCGCGTGCGGCTGCCTCCATCGAAGCAGCGACATGTGCGCCACGAACGAGCGTCTGGTTGTCTCCACCTCGACCCTAAAGTGCTCGAATGATCCTGCAACGGACGTTTCGCCGCTGGCGTCTCTCGACGCCACGCTTAGCGAGCGCGCTCTACTCCAAATCGACCTAGCCATCGGCGCTGCCGCGGTCGCTAATGCGCGCATCGACGCCGCCGCGCACGAACGTGCGTTGCGTCTCGCGCACGACGTCCTGATCGAGCGCTTTCGCGCGTCCGTGGCCTCGGCACGCTCCGCCGCCGCCGCGCGCGTCCAAGCGCTGCGCGCCAACCTCTCTCACGCCCGCGCGCTCGCCCGCGCCGACGCCATAGCGCTCGACGCGCGAGGCGAGACCATGGAGCGCGAACGCTCGGACGTCGCGCGACGAGTCGAGCTCGAGCTCGAGCGCTCGCGAAAATTTTCGAGCCGCTGAGAAGAAGAAGCGTCACCTAGCGACGCGTCGACGCCTCGCCCGCGCTCGCCCGCGCGGTGTCGCTCGAGGCGACTCACGACGATGCGCGCGCTGTTTCCTGCGGGCGCTCGCGAGGAGGCGAAGGGGACGACGGACGCGCCGGGAGATGAAGACGCGTGGCTTCGATTGCGTTCGTTTCAGCGACGTGACGACGGCGCGGTGGACGCTGAGGGCGATGCGCGAAGGGCGTCGGGATCTTCTTCGTCCTCGTCGTCGTCTATAGAGCGCGAGCGCGAGCGCGAGCGCAGGCGGAAGCGCGAGCGGAAGAAGGAGAAGAAGAAGGATGGGAAGCGACGGCGACGCGACGACGACGACGCGCGGAAGATTGCGGAGATCGAGGAGCGGTACGGGAAGATGCGTAAAGATTCTCGAAGAGGGGACGATAAGATGTGGGCGACGAAGGAGCGGTTGAGCGGGGCGCGAGACGTGTACGAGGACGTGAGGCGTGACGCGGAAAATCTCGCGTTCGGGACGCTGGCTCGAGCGGACGGAGTGCGATTCAAGCGCGTCGCGGATCGAGCGAGGCCGTGGTACGAGCGTGCGGCGAGAACGCGTGAGAGTGAGTTCTACGGGTTGAAGATGAGGGGAAGGCACGAGCGACAAGATGAGACGATAAAGGATCGGTATTTCACTCGCTCGGCGAAAGCTCGCAGCAAGGATAGAAACGCACCATTGTTACGCAAGCCGCTCGTGCAGATTGAACGTGAGTGCGACGCCGAGACGGAGTACGTCAAGCTGAACGTCGATGACGATGACGCGGGTGCAGTTTCGCGGGCGCATCAAGGAGACATGGAAAGTGTGAGCGCGATTTTGATGCGCGAGACGAAGAAATTCAACGAGAGGACGCGAGAGACTCCAGAGGATATCAAGATGTGGATCGAATTCGCTAGATTTCAAGATAAGTTTATGGCGTTGACGAAGAGGAAAACAGAGGTGACGCAGTTGGTTGAGAAGAAAATTGCGATTCTAGAACAGGCGTTGCGACATCATCCACACGACGCGAATCTCATCATCATGTTACTTGCCGAGCGCGAAAAGGTGGAGGAAAGCATCACGATTGAGTCGCGCTGGCGTTACGCGTGCGAACAAAATTCTGGAAACCCTGCAATATGGCGTGCATTTATTCGTTATCGTCTGCGGGATTTCAGCAACTTTAGCGCTAGTGCCGTGCGGCGGGATTACGACAAGGCTCTGCGCTCGCTCGCCTCAGCGAGGAATCAGCTGCCGCAAGGAGCGAGTTCGGCACAAAAGAACACTCTCGAAGTCGCAATAGTGGATTTAGTCATCGATGCGTGTCGCTTCGACATACAGTCGGGCGCGACCGAACGCGCAGTGGCGAAGATTCAAGCCGTGCTTGAGTTCGGTTGCTTGTCTCCCGAGGATGGACGAGCAGAAGAGGATCTGTTGGACTTGTTTGAAAGTTTCTGGGAGTGCGGCGAGCCGCGGGTTGGTGAGCCGAATGCCACGGGATGGCGTGACTGGATCGCGCTGAACGCTCAAACTAAAGCTAACATACGCGACGTCAAGTCTGATGCTCGCAAGTTGGAGCATGAGAAGCAGGAGTCTCGTGAGGTCCCTCCTCCGCCTCCGCAAGCGCCACCACTCCCTCCAGGTGCTATCCTCGGAGGTGGTTGGGAGCACTTTGACGCGCCGAAAAGCGATGATACCGATACCGACCAAGACGTCGATGAGTTGGAAGAGGAACCAGACGCGGCCGCCTTGGCGCTTTGGGAAGAAAAACTTGACGCCGCGGCAGACATGGAGATCGATGATGAGATTCTCCTGCAGTTTGTACAGAAGGAGTGGGAAAGGAGTCGCAAGAACTGGAGGCCAGTGCGATTAGGCGACATCGATTCGGAAGAAGTTGACATGTCCACACCGCAAGCGATCTGGTTTGACGACGTAAAGGATGGATTGATCCGTCTGAAAGACGAGTCGGTGAAAGAGAGGTTGTGGACTCACGCATTGCTCTTGCTGGGAACGTTAGAAGTGTCACCCGGTGAGTACGAGCATGACGACCGACTTGATCTTTACGAGTGTGTGTGTGGACCTTACGCGAATGCATTTCGAGTGTTTGAGTCGTTCGGAGAGAATGATCGGGAAGTTAGGTGGCTCGATCAATCGTTGGGATTTGAACGCATGTGGGCCGACAATGAGGCTGGCCGTGGTGCGCTCGGTTCCAACATGTTGCGCGTGTACGCACGGAGCGACCCGACTGTTTTCGCGTGTCATGCCGTGAAGAACAAAGACGACGCCAAAACGCTTCTCGCGGGTGCATACGAGAATTCTCTCAAACTATGGGCACATCTCGCTGAGATGGAGTGGCGAGCAGGACGCAAAGCATCGGCCAGAAAAATTTACTCGAAAATATTTCCCACAGCCATGTCAGCCCGCGTGCAAGATATCTCGCATTTAGTGCTCTCATGGGTGGAATGCGAACGTAGCGTGAAAGATCGAGATGGCGATAAGAACGCCCTGAAGATCTTAATGGCGCTTGCGAGCGCTGATACGGCTGAAGAAACAATTCCAGAAAATGCTCAGAATGAAGATTCAACGAGCATCTTACGTGCCAAGAAGTGCTTCACGGAAAAGATGATGCACGCGTTCAATGGCGGTGGAGTTTGGTCAGAAGAGTTGCGCGTGGGCTTACAGGCGCACGGAGTGGCGCTCATCCGCTGCTTTGCTCACTTCTTACACGTGAGTAGGCAGTCGTGCGAAGAGATTGAACACGCTATTCGCAAGACGCCCAAGGAAACACAGCGCAGCAGAGATAATGCTACGCATTGGCACAAATTGCACCTCGAGCTTCTTCGCATGAAGCCAGTCGTTAGTCGCCGATCGAACCTCGAGTCTGCTCTCCGGGTATTCCCGTCCTCACCGACGTTGTTACTGAGCTTGTGCGAGCTCGAGTTGGAAGTACATGGTCGACAGCGAATGCGAATATACTTTGACTTGGAGTTTGAGCGACGTCACACCGTGATGTCCGTCTTTTTAGCTCTCGGACTGGAGATTGGCAAACCCTTCGGTTCGAATCCACGTGCGATCGCGGTCTTAGAGCGGTCGTTGGCACCGTCGGCGCCCACTTCTCAGAGCCCACTATTGTGGTTGACGTACATGCGCGCTTACCTCACATCCGGTCAAGTATCGAGCGCAAAAACTGTTTTCTTGCGCGCGATCAACGCCGTTCCGTGGAACAAGACGTTATGGCTTCACGGAATCGAATCTCTTAAAGATTATTTGACGACGAAAGAACGTGTAGCACTGCTTGAAGTCATGCGTGAAAAGAAAATTTTCCTGCGAACGGACTTATTCGAGGTGCAAATGGAAGCTGTCGCGGAGCGATAGCAGCGGTAGTACTTCTACAGTAATTACAAGCGACATATTTTCATTCGTTTTTCGCTCTGGGCGTGGTAAAGAATATCGCGTGCCTCACGCACCAGACGAGGAGAGGAAGTGCACCCACTGTCATGATCCAAAAGGCGATCCATCTGAAATTACGCACGTCCTTCGGCAACTCAAACACTGGCGCCGGATCCTGCACTTCGGGCATGTAAAAGTCGCCGTACTCCCACAAGATGCATCCAATCGACCACGAAAATAGCGCCAGAGCATAATCCGCGCCGCTGCTATCCGGCTTGGAGTACAGCATCCTCATCTGAAACCAGAGGTAGTACGTCACCTGCGCTATGATGACGATGGACATTGTCCACCACGACACGCGGCAGTAATACCTCGACACTTCGCTGAGATTGTAGTACGTGAATACTGACGCATCGTGCGCGGCCCAGGATAGAACAGCCACCGACTGGAACGCATCCGACACCTCCACGTTACCACTTTGCTCTTCATCCGCCGTCCCCTTCCTGAACGCGCACTTCGCCAACTGCACCAACTCTATCGCGATGCTCGCCCCGAAGCAGCACAGACACCAAATCTCTAAATACCACACCGAGCCGTAAAAGTCCTGATACACCCACACGCTGTTCGCTCCCACGAGCCAGAACATCACCGCCAACGCGTGTCTGAACTCGTTCGCGTTTTGCCTCGCCGTGTACGCGTTCCTCGTGAACAACCCGACGACGAGCGCCATCGCGACAAACGTCCATCGCGACTCCTGACTCCACAACACATCGTTCGCGATCCAAACCGCCACCGAGACGTGATCCCACGCCTCGATCGCCCGCGCGTCTCGACTCGTTCGCTCGGCGCCGTCCGACCCCAACACCATCGTCCTCGGCACGAGCGCCGCCCGTTCGTCCTTCGACGCGCTCGTCGTCGACGCGCTCGTCGTCGTCGCGCTCGTCATCGTCGCGCTCGCGTCTCGCGCCATCGCGACGACCGCGCGACGACCGCGTCGCGCACTGCCGATCAGTGTGACGGCAGTGCGCGCTCGGTGGAAACATGAAACTGTAAACCAGCGCGTCACTTCCTCGCGCGATGTCCGCCGCGGACGCGGACGAGGTCTTGTTCCACGCCTTACGATCGTCCGGGATCGATGTGCATCCCTCGTGGTCCGCCATCGACGACGTGGTGAACGACGTCGACGACGAGTCGAGCGCAAACACCAACGCATTGTTGAACATCGTGCGACAGTGTTTATGTTTGATCGACGCGACGGCGTACGAGTCCTTGCCGAGGGGGTTTCCGCTCGATGATGGCTCGGGAACTTCCGTCGCGGAGCGGTTTCGCGTCGCGGGACGGTACGCGAGCGCGTTGATCGAGGTCGGGGGCGAACAACGCGATGGCGACGGGTTTCAACAGTTTTTGTATCCGAGCGCGTCGAGCGCGCGAGCGATGTTGAAGCGTCTGTTAGAGCTCTTACCCAGACGTGACGTGGATGAGGCGGTAAGGGAGGCAGAGAAGGCGCGGGTGAGCGCGGCGAGCGCGCGACTGGGGTCTCGAGCGCGAGCGATGGTGGCGCGGTCGACCAAGGCGGAAGCGGCTTGGGGACGAGCAGCGGGCGCGTTGAAGGGATTCGCGGGCGTCGCCGCGGCGGCGCGAGCGAAGAAGAGGACGGACGACACGACGAACGCGAGAGAATTTTACACCTCGCGTCTAACAACGAGCTCGAGCGGAGGTTTCTTCGGGAACCTGAGCGCGGACACGTACGCGGTACCATCCGTGCTCGAGTACGCCGCGCGCGTGCGAGCGGAGGAAGAGGCGGAGGAAGACGCGCGACGTTTGAAGTTTAGCGGCGTCGTACGCGCGGAATTCATAGGCCCGGATGGTAAACCATTCGATCTTCGAAAGCGAGGAGGTTTAAGAGGGCTTGTGGCAGAAATTTTTAGGTTGGCGTTGGAGGGTGGATTTTACACTGAGCCACGTGCGATACAAGCTTGCGCCGAGCTCGAGGAAACACAAGTTGTGGACGAAGATAAGGTTGTTGAGTCCGCTAACGACGTCGAAAACGCAGCCATGGACACACTCGAGGATCGAATAAAGGCTCGCGAGCGCGATTTGGAGGATGTACATCGAAGAATAGACGAGGCGATGTCTGTCGTGTCAACGGTTGATGATGAAATCGCCGCGTGTGCATCAAAGGTGAAAGAGGCGATGGAGGCCACGGACGCCAAGCGTGCGCTCACCGCTGAGCTCGAATCTAATTATTTGCTGCATAAGCAAGCAGTGGGCATGGTTCTCGCCACCGATCGCCCCGTTGAAGAGAGCGAGGCTGAGCTGAACAAGGTGCTCGTGGCGGCGAAGGAGAGGCTGGAGCAACTCTCCGCAGAGTGGAACGCCGCGAAAACGCCATTGCTCGCCGCGATCGAAGCGCACGCGGAAGGAGCGAGAGAAAAGCGCAAGAAGGCGAAAAATCAACTGGAGGAGATTGAAAAGTGGCGATCGGAAGGGAAAGACACGAGCTCGCTCCTGCGCATCAAGGAACAAGAGCAGCGGCAGCTCCTGGACCAATACGAAGCGGCGCCGAAGAGCGTGCACCGTCCCTCGTTTGTTCGACGCGTGAACGAGATCATAAAAAATATTAAGAAGCAAGAGAGAGAGATCGTGAAAATCGTCGGTGATACTCGCAGTGTGCAGAGTGACATCAACTCGGCTCAGGCGTGCTTGGAGCGCACGTACACAGTGGTAGAGGAGATCTTGTTCAGAGAAGCTCGCTCGGATGAATTATGCCGAGCAGCATACAAGCACCTCCACGGTATGCACGCCGGGTTCGCAGATTTGATCGATAAGGTCGAGGCGACCGGTGTGGCTCGGCGCTCGCAGACGGATCTGCAGAGAAAATTAGTTGAGATTTCAAAGCAGCCGAGCAACGTTGAGCGCGTGGCACGCGATTTAGAATTGATGAAGAGACAGATTGCCGAGCTCGAGGAAAAGCTCTCGACCACGGCGGCTTAGCTTTGTGATGTTGTGATCTATCGCAGTTGTACAATCTAAGAGAGCTACCGGTAGTTTTAGAGAATTTGATACTGGCTGTACAATATCTGTCGGATTTCGAAGAAGTCCTGTGACAAAGCGCCCTCGATGACAAGCTTTTCGTCACTGTCTTTTCTGATGGTGACACGACCATCAGCGCAAACCAAAACACCACCGGAGAACTCAGCGGTGATCCCCTCTTGCGCCAAAGCCTGACGAAAATCAACGAGTCGAAGATCTCCCAAAAACACAGAACCAGGTTGAGCCGCGGCTCTCTTCATAATCGCCATTTCGTTTGACGTCGTCGTCACGAGTGCTCCTGCGTCTGCCTTGGTGCTCAGAGTTGACATCGGAAGCAACATCGGGGCACCCCCTTCTTCCAAAGCCTTACCGACGATGCCGTTGACCCAACCCACCCTGTATCCAGACATATCTCGCATCTTCGCCTTTTGGAAAAGCGCGTCTGACAGACGGATCTTGTATGTCGCCATGGAAGACGTGCACTCGACTGTCTTACCCGCATTCGGAGTGTAAATATCTACACCGGGCAGAGTCAAAACGAGTTGGTCTTTCAACAGTTTCGTCTCTTTCGCGTTACCATGAACGAGCACGATTTGTCTCGGCGCCGCTTGTTCGATGAGCGTGCGGACGCTCTGACCATCGGCTTTACCTTCAAAGTCGATCGTCAGAATAGTTGCCTTGACGCTCACTTCAACTGCTTCTGACACAAGTTTCGTCGGGATTTCTTCATCCTCTTCCGCCTCTTGCGCAGCTTCGACGAGCTGTTGCTCTTCGATCATTTCCACGCTTGGATCCTCGAACATCGTCGAAGGTTCCTTCGCGAGCTCAGGCACCATTCGTCCGCTCGCTTGTTGCGATGTTCGCATGAACAATTCGATGTCAATCTCTTGACCGTAATCCGTCATCACGGGATCCCACACTTCATCGGCGAACATGGGGCCGTGCTGCGTCATTATTGGCGTGAAACCCTCTGTCAAAGTTTCCCGGCGTCGCAAGTCAGCCTCGGCCGTGGATCCAACCGTAGTGACACCGAAAAGCACATCCATCGGTTCAGGTTCATCCGGTTCCACGGGTTTGATATCTACCATCTCTTCTTCCACAGACACATGCTCGGGCTTCTTCTCCTCCTCTTTCTTTGACTTGTCGGCTTTGCGAGTACTCTCATGTGTTGCCAGCTCTTCTCCTTCTAAAGGTACGCGGCGCGAAAGAGTAAATTTCACATTCTTCTTCGCCGCAGGTTTCGAGCTGACTCGCACAACTTCCTCCATAAGCGATCCCTCCTCGGGTTGTCCAGTGAGCACCACCAAGTTGCTCTTGTCACCGGCCCATTCGGCGAACAGGTGCCGCGCGGGTCCGGCTTCTAAGCTGCCGAACGATGCGAGCACGACCTTTGGTCCAGGCGGTAAAGCTTTCAACTCGTCCATGGTATGGCAAATCGTAATGAATTTTGTGTTGAACGGATTCTCGCGTCGACGCTCGAACGCGCTCGTCACGAGATCACCCATCCATTCTAAGTGAGATTTAGCGAAATCAAGCGTGTTGTACGCCACATTCGTCAACAATACGATTTGATACGATCCAAGCTGACGCTGTTGCCACTTCTCCTCGAGGAGCAAGATCAACTCGAGCACACGTCCGGCGGGATCGATTGGGATCAACACGTTACCATTCATGCGAAGGCTCGACAAAATTGTATCCACCAGCTTCGTGTCCCTGGGAACGGTGGATTTCGGTACCTCACGCTCGACACTACTCGCATCGGTGATAAGAAGCGCGGGACGATGAATGGAATCAAACGTAGCGCCGTTCAAATGTCTCTCCTTGCGAACGTTGTAGTCCACCGCGTAGATGATGTCCTCGGCATCCTTCCCAATCTTCCACATCGCCCCGCCTAGGGTGTGACCCGCCGCGTACGCCATGACGGAAATCCCCTCCCCTTTTCCCCTGAGCATCGACAACTGCTGATACTTCACCGGTACGAACGCCGCGAACGCCTTGTCGACGTCGTCCAGCGAGAACGTCTCCTGAAAGTCCTCCTGATCCTGCCTGGTCAAAAAATGATCGTACATGTACATCTGTCCCATCTTGTGCACCGGTAACGTCGCGTACACCTTACAATTCATCCCAAGTTTCCCGAACGCGTACGGTAGCGCCCCGAGATGCGCGGTATCGGGGTGCGAGATCAACACCGCGTCCACGTCCTTCGCGATCGCCTCGAGCGGCTTCAACATCTCCACGTCGAACGCATCCGTCCACCCACAATCGAGCAAAATGTTACATCCATCGATAGAGACGTGATAACACATCGCTCGCTCGCCTGCACCATCGAAATCAACCCCTCCGTCAGTCTCCCGTCGCCTCCGCTCGAGGCGCGCGCCGTCGTCCAATCCATCATCCGCGTCGTCGTCGCCTCGTTCGCACCTCGCACGCCGTACAGCGGGGTCACCAGCACCTTATTCCCTCGCTCCACCTCCTTCTTCCGCACCGGCGCCTCGCCGTCGAGGACGAGCGCGAGCTCCGTCATCGTCGTCGTCGTCGCCGTCGAGTGCGGGGCGCGCGGCGCGGGGTGTCCGAATCACACGCGTCGAGACTCCGCCCGCGCGTCGACGCGCGCGTCCGACGGCACCGCGCGACGCCTCGGCTCGCGCGCGCGCGTCGGCGCGCGCGCGACGTCTCGACGCGACGCGCGCGACGTCGGACGCGCGGGGGCGAGACGGGAGACCCGACGCGGGATCGCGCGACGGGATGTCGAGCTACCTCTCCGGATGGTTCTCCTCGGCGCCGACGGAGGGCGCGGACGGGGCGGAGGTGGACCCGAGTAAACTGTTTCACGAGTTTCCACATCCGGAGGACTGGAGGACGATCGCGGAGACGTTGTTGGAGAGGTTCGGCGAGGACGGCGACGAGATCCCGAGGGCGATGTGTCCGCTGGGCGATAAGCGAGCGACGGCGCGCAGGTTTTTAGTGGCGAGGAAGTACTCGATCGATGACGCGGAGAGTGCGTTGAGGGAGGCGATCGCGTGGAGAAAGAACGTGAAGGTGGGTGATCGCGTGGGCGTCGAGGCCATACTCTCGGGCGAGCCGCGTTGGGATCTGTTGGCGGAGAACCGAAAGATCATGACGGGTACGCCGTTTCTGTGTCACACCAAGCAAGGATTTCCGGTCTATCTGTTGAGAATTGGGAAGGGAGACGCGGCGTTGGCGACGACGGCGAGCGAGGAGACGCACATATATTCGACCATCGTGCGCGGCGAACACCTGGTGAACGTGCTCATACCTGAGGCGACAAAGCGCTCGAAGAAACTCGTGGCGGACGGAGTCGAGCAAGAGGCCGCGAGCGTGGATTACGATGGGTTGATCGATAAGCAAGTCGTCATCATCGATCTCGAGGGCGTCGGGATGTCTGCGCTGCGATGTCTCTTTGTGTTGAAGACCATCAACAGCGTGGCGTCGAAAAATTACCCTGAACTCTCGAAAGCCATCTACGTCGTCAACGCGCCGTCGGCTTTCGATTACCTGTGGAGCGCTGTGAAGCCGCTCCTCGCGGCTCACACGCAGCACAAGATTAAGATTTACAGTCAACCTGAGGAGCAGTACGCCGCTCTGCAAAAGCTTTTGGAGGATGCGGACATTCCCGACTTCCTGGTACCAGCTGGACGTGCGGCGGGAGCGAAGGACACGGTGACTACGACGGACGGTTTCTTGCCTGAGACGGTAAAGGCAGTCGACGAGTGGCTTAAGGGTCTCGGCGGTGAGGAGACCATTGAGGAAGAGAAGACCGGTGAGGAGGTCAGCGCCACGATTGAAAAGATGAGCACGATTTCAATTCAAGAAGATTACGCTGCCGCGGAAGCTGAAGCTTAGATATATTCTACATTGAAAGTACAAACCATCATTCGATAACTTGCAGAGAATCGTCAACGTTTAACGCATCCATCGCTTCCACTATAGCGTCATCAACGCCCGTCAAACCGCTCAAAGGCTTCCCGCAAATCGTCATCCCGCACGCCGCCAACACTTGGTGCAGTCTCTCGTTGTCAAATAAATATAGATACGCCACCAGCGCCTCCAACGCGCTCGCGTCGCGATGCACGTCCCCCTTGTGCCCCGCTCTCGATTCATGTCCGAAATCACGTCCCCACTTTAGCACCGCGAGCTCGTCGTCGTTCAAAAAATCCTGCTCCAGCAATCGACCCAAGTGCGCGTGCATCGCCTTGGCGCTGCACCACCCCTTCGACACCCCTTCCTGTGGTCTGATCGCCCGCCCGCTCCCACTCGCGCCTTCGTTTGACTTCACTCGCTTTAGTATCATGTGCTGTCGCGCGTAGAGCTCCCACACCGCGTCGCCGAGGTAGGTGTACGCGAGCGCGACCGACGGCGAGCGGTCGACCAAGGAGCTCGGGAGCTTGGTGAGCGTAGCTCCGGCGCGATCGATCGTCGCGCGCTTCGTCGATGACGATAACTTGTTCGTCTTCCTCGGGCTCGAGGCGAGGACGACGCTCAGGGCGCGAGACATCGCGCGCGAGCGTGTGCGGCAAGTCCGAGGGCAGGAAAAGGACACTACTCTTTCGATGTGTTACACGATGGATTCTAGTCCGCCTTTGCGGGCGATTCGTCGTCGCCGAGACCCCAGTCCTCCTCGGCACCTTCTTCGGCAGCTTCGGAGACCTCCTCTTCTGCCGGCTCCTCTGCCTTGGGCTCGGCTTCTGGAGTCGGTTCCGGGGTTGGTTCCGGAGTTGGTTCCGGAGTCGGCTCGGTTTCAACAACAGGTTCTGGCTCAGTTTCCGGAGCCAGTTCAGGCTCCTCGACGGCTTCGGTCGATTCCTCAACGAAAGCCTCGGCCAGTTCTTCATCTATGGCTTCGTCACCGACCTTGACGTTATCTACTGCGGTGGTCAGGTTGTCGACTGCCAATCCGACGCCGTACGAGCACGCCTCTGGGAAATCTCCGGCGGACGCGCGAGCGCGGGCTTCTGCGGAGAGAGCCTCCTCAAAACCTTCAAACAACTCGGCACTGACGATTGGATCCGCCAAAGCTTCCGCCGCCTTCTTATTGATTTTGCTCAACTCTTCTTTCCACAGCGCGATGATCTCCGTCACACGGCTCGGGGCGTACGTTCTGGCGAAGAGCGCCGCCTCAGGGATGCGCTTCGTCTCAATCAATAAGTCGATACAACCATCGACATTCTTCAGCATGAACATGGAAACAAATGCAACGTTGTTCTTCCCCTTCGCTATCGATTCCTTCACGAGCTGATTCAATTTATCGACCGATCCGGAGGAGGTCGCGAGCAGCAGCTGACCGGACAAATCGCCAGACTTTTCCAAGCACTTGTTCGTGAGATCGAGATCGCCGTTCGACATCGCGAGCTCCCCAAGTTGCTTCCATTTCGATTCGCTCGCTCCTTGGCTCTCGACGATCTCTCGCGCGATGTCGAGTTCACCCAATTGGACCGCTAGTTCAAACTTGAAGTCTGGGTCTGTGGCGATTCGCAACGCGTCACTCACCAACCCGCGAGACTCTAAGAAGCGGGCGATGGAGTTGTGTTGGTCAACCGGAATCGATTCGAGCACTTCTTCTGCGGCTTCCAATTCACCACGAAGCACCAAGGTCTTGAACTCAACGACGGTGAGCAGCAAGGTGAAGGAAACGATGCCGTAGTTCTTGTCCATCAAGAACACACGATTTTGCGCCGCGAGATAACCCAAGATGAACATTGAGCGGTCTAAGTGCGTGAGCGTGGTCACCTCACCGCCGACGCAGTAGTTCAATCTCTTATCAACATTGGTGTAAATGAAGCAGTCACCGACCCAGATGCCCGTCACGGCTGTTTCATTCACTTCAGCGATCAACTCAAACGACTCTTCAATACCCTCACTCTCGTCAACTTGTCCTGAGGCGAAAGCTTCAGCAGTCGCCTCGAGGTTGTATCTCAGGATGAAAAAGCTCGTGTCGCTCACGATCGTCACCATCTCGCCAGACTCACTCCAAATAACGTTTCTGACGGACACGTCCAAACGTCGAATGACTCGGCACTCGTCCCAGTCGTAAAAGCAAATGAAATCTGTGGAGCGCAAACCGAGCAACGCACCACCGTACAAACCCTCGGCGGTGAAGTTTGGTCGGAAGGAATTCTTCTCGGTGAAGTTTTTGAAAACCTTGATCTTACTCGAGCTCTCACGAACGGCATATTCGCTCGGATCCAAGCTCCAACAGAATTCGATCGCGCTCCCGAAGCTCTTGTTCCTCCACGCGAGTGCCGTGTAGATGATATACTCGCCATCGCCGCACACCGTGACGAAGCGTCCATTAGGGTTATGAGACAAGCTTTGCGGGTACAGCTCGCTATTACCGAGCTCCTTCACCGGCAAAGGTAATCGCTCACCGTCAACGATCTCGTACTCGACCGGCAGCGCCTTGACGTTGGTCGTCTGAACTTCGTTGTGCTTGCACCAGATGATCTTCCCCGTGTTGTCCATGCTGACCACCGGCTCGTCTCGGCCAATCTTAAACATCACCGTACCTTCATCGTAACCGATGGCCACTGAATTCGAACCCTTCAAGCACCCAATCGCCCAAACCCGCTCCAAACCGTAGTTCAGGGTGTTTTCGAGGCGGTACGTACTCTGGTGCCAGATGCGCAACGTTCCGTCTTCGCTACCGGTGATGATCACCGGCAGCTCGGGGTGGAAGCTCACCGCGGACACGTTGTGCGCGTGACCCTCGAGCGTCTGCACGCACGATTTTGTCTGATAATCCCAAATCTTGGCCAACTTGTCGTCCGCACCGGAGATGAGGTACGGGCGATCGCCCCCGTTGAAGTAATCGACGCAGTTCACCCCCTTCTCGTGTCCCTCGAGCGTAAAGTTGCACACCGGCGACGTCACGTTCCACACCTTCACCGTGCGATCGAGCGATGCGCTCGCGAACGTGTTCGTGTCCTTCGGGTTGAACACGACGTGCATGACGTAATGCGAGTGCCCTTCAAAAACCATCGCGCAGTCCCACTGTCGCTCCCAGTCCCAGAGTTTGATGAGCATGTCGTCCGAGCACGTCACGATGTACGGCTGCGTCGGGTGCACTGCGATCGAACGGATGTAATCCTGATGCGCCTCGAATCCGACGACGAGCTCGGAGGTGTTATAATTGTACACCCGGATGAACATATCGTCCGATCCCGCGACGATCCATTGCTTGCGCGCGATCCACTTCGACGACCGCACCGGGAGTTCCGTCACCTCGAACGACTTCACCAGCGAGTTCGTCTCGTAGTCCCATATCACCACGTTCCCACTGTACAAGTTGGTCAAGATCCACGGCTCGGTGGGGTGAATCTCCACCCCTTTCACCCGGTCGCTTCGCTGCACGAGCTTGCGTTTAATGTCCAACCGCATCGGCATCGTCACCGGGTATTCGCCTCGTTCGCGTCCGCGCTCGACGCGCTCTCTCGCGCGACGACGGGATCACACGAAGCGCCCGTTCGCGCGCGCCCTCGCCCGCTCGCCGCGTCGCGGTGTACGCGTCGGCGTCGTCTCCGGGGTCGCGCACCGCGATCGTCCCGTTCGCGCCTGGGCCCTGGAAAAAGGTCCGCGTGTGCCTCGAATACCTCGAGTCTCGACGGGCCAAAAAGGTCCGCGTGTGCCTCGAATACGAGTCTCGAAGCCCTCGGCGCCGACGCGTCGGTGGACGATCGCGACGCGCGACCGTCGACGCACTCCACCGCGCGCGTCCGCCCGAGCGCGCGTTCGACGCGTCGTACACGCGGAAATCACACGTCCACCGAGCGCGCGCGATGGGACTCGCGCGAATGCTGGGCGCGCGGCGGGCGTACGGCGCGCGCGCCGAGTTTTCGACGCCGAGGACGCGCGGGGGCGTCGCGCGACGATCGACCGTGCGCGTCGAGGCGAAGAAAACCGCGGATGGACCCAAGCTCGTCATCGCCGGGATCACGGGCGCGGTGGGACAGGAGTTCCTGCGCGTGCTCTCGGAGCGAAACTTTCCGTACTCTGAGCTGAAGATGCTCGCGAGCGCGCGGAGCGCGGGGAGCGTGGTGGAATTCGAGGGTGAGAAGTACGTCGTCGAGGAACTCACCGCGGAGAGCTTTGACGGGCAAGACATCGCGCTTTTCTCGGCCGGTGGCTCGATCTCGAAGAAGTTCGGGCCGGTGGCGGTGAGAAGGGTTGCTTCGTCGTCGATAACTCGAGCGCGTTCCGGATGACGGAGGGGGTGCCGCTGGTCGTTCCGGAGGTGAACCCAGAGGCGATGGCGCACATGAAGCTCGGTGGGAAGGCTGGCATCATCGCGAACCCGAACTGCTCAACCATCATCGCCCTCATGGCGGTGACGCCGATTCACCGAGCGGTCGGCGTCGAGCGTATGGTCGTCTCGACGTATCAAGCGGCGAGTGGCGCCGGCGCGCTCGCCATGGCGGAGCTGGAGCAGCAAACGAAGGAATACGTGAACGACGGTGAAGTGAAGACGATGGAAATCTTCAAGTGGCAGTACGCCTTCAACGTCTTCTCTCACAACGCACCCATGACGGAGAACGGCTACAACGAGGAAGAGATGAAGATGGTCAAGGAGACTTGGAAGATTTGGAACGACAAGGACGTGAAGGTCACGGCGACGTGCATTCGCGTCCCGGTGCTTCGTGCGCACTCCGAGTCCATCAACCTCACTCTCCGCAACCCATGCGACGAGGTGAAGGCGAAGGAGATTCTCTCCAAGGCTCAGGGCGTGTCCATCATCGACGACCGGGCGAACAACCGCTTCCCGACCCCGCTCGACGCCTCTGGCCTCGACAACGTCTTCGTCGGTCGCATCCGCCAGGACATCTCCCAGGACGGCAACAAGGGCCTCGACCTCTGGGTGTGCGGTGATCAAATCAAGAAGGGTGCAGCGTTGAACGCCGTGCAGTGCGCCGAGCTCCTCCTCAAGTGAGCCTCGCGTCAACTTTGTCAATACTGAATATTCACCAGACGCGTTCAACCGACTCCACTCCGCTTCACGCTCGCTCGATGCCGACGGTTTCGTCCCCGACCAAGCTCTCCGCCGCGCTCACGGCGAGCGATAAGATCTTAGTCGAGGCCGTCGCCGGTGCGCACCGTCATCGAACGCGCGACGAGCGACGATCGTAGACACGAATCAACGAACGAGGACACATCTTCAACGACCGAACGACTGACGACGCGCCCTTCGTTCGCTCGCTCGCAGGCGCGCTCGGTGGCGCCTTCGCCGCGCTCGCGTTGTACCCTATCGATGTCGTGAAGACGCGGATTCAGGCGGAGGGCGAGACGAGCTCGGATGAAAGGGATGGAGCGTCGGCGTCGGCGCGAGGTCGGTTCCGCGTCCCGCGATGGGCGCGCGCGCTACGAGACTTGATGCGATCGGAAGGCGTCGATGGTGTGTATCGAGGAGCGATGGGTAAGACGGCGCACTCGATTGCGAGCTCATTTTTGTACTTTTACGCGTTCAGTGGGATGCGGAGGGAGTACGAGGCGCGGACGGGGCGGAAAATTGGGACGGGCGCGACGCTCGTGAGCGCCGCGCTCGCGGGATGCGTGAACGTACTTGTGACGGAGCCTTTAGACACGTACGTGACGAGAAAGCAGTTGAAGACAAAGAATACGACGAAGACGACGGATGCCAAGGAAGGTAAGGGATCTGAATCGGACGAGGGACTGAAAGAGACGCTCAAGGCTCTGCGAGGCGCGAGTGATTCGGAGACGGCTGAGGCAAGAGGATTATATAGCGGATTAGCGGCGTCGCTCGCGCTGACGATCAACCCGGCGATTCAGTACACCGCGTTCGAGCAGCTCAGGCAGCGCCTGATGACGATGCTCAACGTCCGGGCGCAGAGACATGGGATTTTGAAACCCGTGGTGGAGCTCTCAACGTTCGACGCGTTTATCCTTGGCGCAGTGTCGAAAGCGGCGGCGACCGTGCTGACGTACCCTCTGGTGCGCGCCAAGGTGTTACAGAAGGCTGGAACTCGCGAGGAAGACACGAAATCGCTCATCGGAACGCTTCAGAGAGTGCATCGAGAAGAGGGCGTGAGCGGACTGTACAAAGGCCTGGATGCCCAGCTCGTTAAGACAGTTCTCGCTGGAGCAGCTCTCATGACGGTCAAAGAAAAGACGTTTTCGTCCGCGCTGTGGATGATGATCGTGTTTCGTGGACTCGATAGAAAGACGTCTTAGGTTTTGTAGTCACATACACGCCTGTATTCGAAAATCAATTCTAACTAAGCGTGCGTTCTGAATCAATGAACGCGACGACGACGGCTATATCGTCCATCTTTCCTCCGATAATACTTCTCCTGTCACCCCACTCTGGCCTCGTTTCTGCCACTGCCCTCGCTTGCTGCGTAAAAGGGGAGTCGTACTCCGGATCACACGAGTAACCGAACGCCAAAGTGGCGATCGCCTCGGCGCACTCCTCGGCGTCGCCGTTGTGTTCGGCGCACAGAGCGGCGACCTCGGCGTGCGGAACGTTATCCCAAAGCCCGTCCGATCCCAACACTAAAACATCTCCCGGCGAAAGTGATATCTCCGATCGTTCCGAGGCCTCGGGTCGATCGCCTTCGGGATACACCTTGGCCCAACCGAGCTGATACGGCAGGTTGAATTCGTGCTGTTGAGGAGACGTTTGGTACACCACCTCGCCCTCCCGAGCGACCAGAGCCCCAGCGTCGCCAAGATTCGCCACATCCAGAATGTTTCCATCCTTCAACATGGCGATGCACGCCGTGCACGATCCGATCACCTGCGTCTCGTCGTGCGCGTCCTTCATCACCGCCACCGGATCTCTCGTCCCCCGCAACACGCTCTGCGCGCTCTTTTCGGCAAATTTCTCGCTATACTCCGCGGGATCCACCCCTTCCTCCGCCCATCCCCCGACGCCATCAAAAACACCGAACGCACCGCTCTGCTTGAGGACGAAACACGCGTCCTCGCCCCCTTTGTCCGCCTTATCCGGGTGCGGGACCAAGATCGCGCCCGCGCTCGCCACCCGCAACGTCATCGCGCTCGTCTCCGCGCTCGCTCCCGTCCGCGTCGACCACGTTCGATCATTCACCCCCTTCAGCGTCCGCGTTCGGCGCGTTCGATCGATTCGTCCGCGCCCCGCGCCCCCGCGCGCCGACGACCGCGCCGTCGCCGCGGGACCGCGCCGTCGCCGTCGTCATCCCTCCCCCGCGTCCGTCGCCCGGGTCCCGATCACCCCACGACCCCTCGGCGTCGGTCGATCACCGCGCTCACCCGCGCTCTCGTCGCCGAGGTCCGTCGCCGCGACCGCGCGTCGCGCGATCCCGCGATCGCGGTCGCGATGTCCCGACCCCCGCCGTCGCCCGAGCGCTCTCTTCGCGCCTCGCCTCGATGCTCGCCCGCTTGGCGAGCCGTCGAAGCGCGGCGTCGTCGTCGTTCGCCGCGCCGTCGGCGTCGGCGTCGAGGCGCGCGCGCGCGTGGCGCGGGCTCGAGCGCGCGCGCTCGGGACGAACGAACGCGGCGGCGGACGACGCGGCGGTGGACGACGCCGACGGCGCGCGCGCGCGCGCTCTGGCGTCGACGGAGGCGGCGCGCGCGGGACGGAGGTATCGACCGGGGGCGTTCGCGCGACTCCCGAGCGTCGCGAACGCGAGCGAGCTGCGGGCGAGCGCGAGGAAAAAGGCGAATCGCGTGACGCCGACGAGGGGGTTGAAAGAGGCGGCGCGCGAACGGAATCTGGGGATGAAACGCATCGAGGCGATGACGTTCGGGTACTGCACGCCGCTGAAGACGTACGTGAAGGGGTTTCCGAGTCCGGAACGGTTTCACCCGTTTGAGCGCGCGTTGCTCGAGTTGACGCTGAGCGATACAAAGTATCGAACGACCGTCGAGGCGGTGGACGTCATGCGTAAGGGGTTGTTGGGGATCGGAAAAGGGTACAGCGCGCAGGTGAACAACGCGAAGGGGATGAAGGAGGCGGAGGAGATTCGAGAAAAGGGAATGGAAGAGTTGGAGGCGTATTATTCGCGAAACGCGCGGTGCGTGGACGACTTGAAATCGATCGCGAAGATACTGCGCCAGCTTCCAGTGGCAGAGCTCGAGACGCCCACCGTGGCGCTCGTAGGTGCTCCCAATGTGGGCAAGAGCTCTCTCGTGCGCGCTTTGTCGAGCGGACAACCCGAGGTGCAGAACTACCCGTTCACGACAAAGGGCATCAAGATGGGGCACTTTTTCGTAGAGGACGAGCGGCACGTCGTCACCGATACCCCTGGGTTGATCAACAGAGCGGAAGAGGATCGAAATAAAATCGAGATGCTCGCGATCGCGACTTTGGAACACTTGCCCACGTGCGTGGTCTTCGTGACGGATCTCTCTGGTTTGTCCGGCACGTCCATCGCGGACCAACTCGAGCTGCGGGAAACACTTTATAAGCAGTTCGCCGATCGTCGGCCGTGGATAGACGTCTTCTCCAAAGCAGCTTTAGTGCCCGTTTTGGGAGGCGCGACTGATCCCGAGGCTCAAGAGCTGTGGAGTGAGAAGGACTTTGAGGAGGCGAACCAAGCGATTGCGAAAATTCCAAACGCAAACGCTACGAGCGCCAATGAGGACTGGGGAATTCCTGAGCTCAAAGAGCGTCTTACGACTCTTTTACGGGATCACAAGCAAACTTTGCCCGATGTGGACGACGGATTTAATCGCGGAGACGCCAACGGTGGTGGTGTGAAGAACAAACCCGACTACATCCCGATGCTTTAAGAACTCCCCGAGACGGGTTGTTTGTTGTAGTTTGTAATGTAATTTACAGCAAAGGACTATTTTCAACACTTCAAATGCTTTGACCGCTTGAACTTCTATACACGGCGTCGTTATCACCACCCGGTAAGCTCGCCGCGCGACCCGTACTGAGGTTACCTCTTGAAGCGCTCTTTGATACGTTGGAAATGGAGTCTTCGAATTGGAGTAACTCAATGACACCCTTTCCGTCGTTCAAAGAATTCGTGAGCGCCGCAAGACACAAGGCGACTTCATCGGAATCGTTGACGAAGTATCGCGCGGAAGAGCGTTTACGACCGACGGTACACGTAACGATGTCTTGGAATCTGATTTCTGCCTCGTGTTTCTTCTTTAGGTTTGATTCATCGTGTTCTTCGACGGCCGCCAAATCGTTCTGTATCGAGGCTGATAGAGAGGTGTTTCCTTTCTTTGAGCCCGGCGAATGCGCGTTTGTACTGAGGCTGTTCTGTGATGAGTTCTGTTCCAAGAATGAAAAAATGTCTTCGTCGCGTCCAAGGAAGTGCCCAAAGCAGGCGACGAAATCAACCTCGATGAGTTCCTTGTTCTTCCCTCCGTTAATGATGTGTAAGATGCGCTCGACTGCCGTACCCTTGCTCAAGCCGACCGGGCGCACTTCGACAGATTTCGCGCCCATGACGACGTCAACTGGAGCGTTTGAGATTGGACCGGTCCACAAGTGCTGTAGCAGGTCGCGCGCCTGTTGTCTGCCGAAGTCAGGATCGGCGTACTTGTAACTCCAGACAAGTGACGTCTCGCGAGTTTCCACATGGCTTCTCGGCGTGCGCTCGCAGAAGTACTCGAAAACGACTTCAACGCTCTCTAACCAGTCGAGGTTAGTCGTCTCGATCATGGTCATCCACTTCGGCGTCTCAGTACCGTTCTTCCCTTGCAATGGAGGACGGATGAAGACACCGTTCTCTGCGGCGATCCAAACCTTTGGTAGCATAGCAAAAATTTGCGCCAACTTGTTCCGATCGGAACCGCTGAAAATACACACGGTGGTGTTCGGATCGTCACAGAGACGTGAGATGCACTCCTGCGAGATGGGATGAATCTTGTGGCGATTCTTTTTCGACTCGATTGCTGGACGATTCTTCGATCTGGAATCCATGGGATCGGTGAGCGTGGCGTTGTAGCCAAGAATGATAAGACGTTGCTTGCCCTTTTGGAACGATCGCGTAACTACATCTGGTGAGAGATGCGGTGGAATACGTTTCTGACGCAACTCGGCTTCGACATGAGTATCGTTCAGTTCGCTGATGAACGTATCTGCCCACGCTTGAGCGGTGTGAGTGCTCACGTGGGAGAAGCTGCTCCGATGTCTCTCAATCTTTTCCGCTTCAGGCATAGTCAAAGCTTCTTTAATAGCGTGCGCAACCTCTGTGACGTTGTGCGGATTCACTAACAAAGCTCCGGCACCGATGGACTGCGCCGCGCCTGCAAATTCAGAAAGCACCAACACGCCGGCGTTGCTCTTGTTTTGGCACGAAACAAATTCATACGACACGAGGTTCATGCCATCGCGCTGGGATGTGACAAGCATGACGTCGGTGACGGAGTAGAGCGCGCACAGCTCCGGAAATTGCATCGAGCAGTCCAAATGTTGAATCGGAATCGAACCGATAGAGCCGAAGCGGCCATTGATTCGTCCAACGATTTCATGTACGGTGGAGGCGAGCTTCTGGTACTCTGGGACCTCCGAACGAGTGGGTACAGCGATTTGAATAAGGCAGCACTTATCCTTCCACTCGGGATTTTCGATCAAGAATTTTTCAAACGCCAAAAGCTTATGCGGGATGCCCTTGATCATGTCGAGACGGTCGACGCCAAGCATCACTTTGCGTCCACGGAATCTTTCTTGAAGCTCTTTGATGTGATCCTGAACCTGATCAGTGCGGAGAGCGGCAGTGAAACGACTCGGGTCAATGCCGATCGGAAACGCAGCGACGCGGGTGAACCCACCTTGCGTCTCGACCCCATCCGGCGTCGCTTCCAGACCAAGAATTCGAGAAGTGGCTGATACAAAGTGCCGCGCGTAATCGTACGTGTGAAAGCCGACCAAATCTGCCGCCAGACAGCCGTGTAACAGCGCTTCTCTCATCGGAAGCATGCGGTAAATTTCAGAACTCGGAAACGGCGTGTGTAAAAACCACCCAATCTTCATGGTTTCCACGTCTTGTCGTAGCATTTCGGGCACGAGCATCAGGTGGTAATCGTGCGCCCAAACGATGTCGCCATCGCGATATACGCTCATGATCGCATCCGCGAATACGCGATTGGCCTCCTTGTACGCGACCCACTGCGCGGTCATGTTCGTTTCCTGGTTGAGTCTCGCCTCGAAGTTGAGCGGTACGTAGTGAAACAACGACCAGAGCACGTTGTTGCAGTACCCGTTGTAGTAGAGCTCCACCTGCGACTTTGTGAGGTACACCGGCAAAAGGTTCTGTCGTCGCAGTGTCGCAGTGAGCGAATCGCGCTCGGGTCCGGGTTCGATAAAAATCCCGGGCCATCCGATCCACGTCATCCCGTACGTCTTTCGCACGCCCAGGAGCGCGCTCACCAATCCGCCCGCCGACGGTCGCACGTCCCACGTCCCGTCCGCCTTTCTCTTCACGCTCACCGGCAACCGATTCGCCGCGATGATGAGCGACTCCCTCACCGGTTCCTCTTCCTCGAACACCGCGCTCTCCTCCGCGATCTCACCGCTCACGAGATTTGTCTGCGATCGCGTGCGCTTCAGCTGCTCCGCCCGCTCTCTCAACAACCGATCCACTCGCGTGCTCTCCAACTCCTCGCTCTGTTGCCCCTGCGCGTCGAACACCGCGCTTCCCGCCAAGCCCTCCATCCTGCGCGTCAAGTCATACATGGACCCATCGGTGGACATCGCGTTCAGCGAGCTCATCGACGCCCGCGAGGCGCGCGCGAAGATCTCAGAGTCGACGTGTCGAATCGGTGACGCGCTCGCGTCGACCGAACGTCTTCGCGGCGACGTGAACGGCGTCGCGGCGTCCGGGACGTCCGCGAACGCGCGAGACCTTCGCGGTGGGGACTCCGGCGTCGATCCATCCGCGGGCATCGCGCGGCGACGGCGTCGGGGACTGGCGTCGGCGCGGTCGGCGCGTCGGTTTCTCGGGTCTTCTAGACGGGACGAGTCGTGATCGGACGCTTGGGAGCGCTTGGGAGCGCGTCGGTTACGACCGCGGCGAACGGAGCGCGGATTACATTGCGAGAGAGGTTAGTTGAAAGCGGCGATGGCCTCGTCGACGAGACGCTCGGCGGACTCCCGACCTTGGACATCGCCGATGCCGAGCATCTGGGAGATCTCTTCGACGCGACGGTCGCGCTCGTGAATGCGGCGGATGTCAATGGTGGTTCTGCCGTCGACGTCGGGAGCTTTAGAGACGATGAGGTGAGCGTCGCCGCATGCGGCGACCTGGGGAAGGTGGGTGACGCAGAGCACTTGCTGAGACCCGGTGGTGGTGAGACGGCGGAGGGCGTGGCCGATTCTGGCGCCGACGCGACCGCCCACGCCGCTGTCGACCTCGTCAAAGACGGACACGCCGCCGCCGACGAGTCCGCGATTTTGACTGGGTGGCTCATTCGTCATCACGGGCGCCATCTTCAGTGCGAGCATAAGACGTGCCTTCTCACCGCCAGATGCGATCGATCCCATGGGTCTGAGAGGTTCGTTCTGACCGGCTGCGAGCAAAAATGTAGCGCGATCGAGACCCGTCGAACGCATAGTGTAGACAAACTTATCGTCCTCTCCGATTTCGTTCGCGCGCGGAATGCGCAAAACATTGCCGTTCGTTTCTTCACTCGCACCCTCACGCGGGCTCCAGGCGAGCGTGACGTCGAAACGACTTCCAGCCATTTCCAAATCCGCGAGGGCCGATGTAACTGCGCCTCTGAGCGCGCCAGCCGCTTCGCGGCGTTGCAGAGCGAGCTGAAACGCGCAATCTGATGCGGCTCTGCGCAGTCGCGCTAACTCGGCGACGTTTTCTTCGCGCTCTTCCTCGCCGATCTCGGCAGCCTCAAGCCTCTGCTCCGCTTCTTGCGCGGCTTCAATTGCAGCGTCCGCTGATCGAACACGCAGAGCCTTAAACAACCGCTCCAATTCTCGTAAGCGAGCTTGGGCCTCCTCTCTTCGGCGGGGCGAGCTCGCGAGAGATTCTGCATACTTACCAACGTTTTCTTCCGCCTCTTCGGCAATTTTCTCTGCCTGATAGAGGAGGTCAAGCGCGGCGTTCAAGCCTTGAATGGAGGCTTCATCGAGACCTGGTTCCGCTTCAGCATCTTCATCGCCATCTGCGCGAGCGGAAGCCGCCGCGCTCTCTGCGCGTCGTTCGGCCGACGCTATCAGACCCTTGACTTCGTGCGCAGCCTCACGAAGGAGACCTCTCGCGCCTTGTTCGCCCGCGATGGTTGAGATGACAGTCCCGCACATCTCGACGGCGACTCGACTTGACTCGAGTCTTCTCAGCTCCGCCTTGAGAGCAACGTCTTCCAAAGGCTCCGGATCGACCGCGTAGTACTCTTCTAATTCAGCCTGCAGCTCTTCACGTTCGCCGGGTAAGAGCTCGACTGCGTTCTTGACCTTGTTGAATTGCGCGGTCAAGTCATCTGAAAGGCGTTCAAACTTTTGTCGCAACACCTTTGTACCCGCCCACTCGTCGAGAAGCGCCAGTTGCGCGCCCTCATCGCTGAGCGTGGACGCAGCTCCTTGTCCGTTGAAATCCATGAGAATGTCGCCCAGCGCTTTGAGCGCTTTGAGCGGCACAACGCGGCCATTGATGCGACAAACGCTGCGAATGCGCTTTGTCTTACCGTTCGAGTCAACGTACTGCAACTCTCTCGATATCTTCAGTGCATTCTTATCCTCCTTGTCTGGCCCGAACGGTTTCACGCTCTTCCCATCCTTCGATGCTATGGACGTAATTTGATCGTTCACCACGTCATAAATCATACCCAGCGACTCTGTCGCCACGTGAAACGTCGCCTCCAGCTTCGCCCCGCTCGTGTCCGCCCTGATGCTCTCTTCCTTCGCCGGCGAGCCACATATCTGCGCGATTGCGTCCAACAACACCGACTTCCCCGACCCCGACTTCCCCGTGATCACGTTCAGCCCGCGTTCGAACTCAACCGTCTGCTCGCTCACCAGAGCAAAGTTTGTAATCTTCAGCCTTTGCAGGTACGTCCATCGCTCGTGCTCCTCCGAGACGCTCGGCGCCGCGGACGCCTGCGTGACATTCATTCGAGCCTGTCGCGCATCGCGTCGCCGCGTGCCATCGAACTCGCGCGCGCCCCGTGTAGAGGCTCGAATCGCGCCTCGACACGCCGCGACGCGCGAACTCACCGCGCTCGCCCCGCTCATCGCTCTCCGAAGAGGACTCTCCGAGCGCGACGACGCTCGAGCGATGACGATGACGCTCTCCACGAACCCTCGCGCGCCCGAGCGCATGGGTGTGACGCGCGCCGAGGCATCGGACTCGCCTTCGGGGGTGATTTTTCAATTGCAGACACACAAAAGTGTCCGCGTGTGACTGTGAGACTCTGGCCAACACTAAACATCGCGAGCTCGACGCGAACACACCTCGACGGACGCGACGCGCGATCGGTGATCGCCTCGCGCGATGACGACGGAGAGGGAGAGAATCCCGCTACCGGTGACGGGTGGTCTGCTGGACGCCAACGGCGGCACGCGCGAGGCGCTGCTCGAGGATGCGAGCGCGGACCTGAGCGATGGCATCGCCTATCGCGGTGGCGCGGTCGAGCGCGCGATGTTCGCGCTGCCGTTCGTGACGTCGATGACGATGATATCGTTCGTTTTGTTTTGGGGCGCGCGAGTGAGCCCGTTTCTGACGGTGCTGTTCGTGTGCGGGTACGTGAGTTACGGTTGGGTGAAGGGACTTCACAGCGGGTTCAGCGCGTTGGCGTTTGGAATTCCATTCCTGCACGCCTATAAGGCGGCGGATTGGCACAAGCTAGGCAATGATGCGACACAGCGAGCGCCAGTGCGAGATAGATTTTTCGGCGGCGTCGGTCGTGCGTACAAGGAGACTGGGCCCGCGTTGGTTGGCGACGCGGAGCACACGTGGAGAAGCGGCATCGACGGCGAGATGAAGCGCGGGCTCACGGCAAAGTTCAACGACATCGTGCACATTTGCGTCATTCCGACGTATAAGGAGCCATTAGGAACACTTAGAAAGACTGTTGGGACGCTCGCTGCGCAAACGTGCGCGAAGGAGCGATTGATTGTAGTGCTCGCGACGGAGAGCCGAGACAGCGAGGCGCCCGGAAAGGTCGCTGAGCTCATCGATGAGTTCGGATCAGGGCTTCTTGGGCTGCGATACACCAAACACGTTCTCGCACCGGGTGAAGCCGTGGGAAAGAGTTCCAACTGCGCGTGGTCGGTTCGCTGCGTCAAGAGGGAATATGTGGAGAAGCGAGGTCTGGCGCCGGAGCAAATCATGCTCACCGTGTGCGATGCGGACACCTACTTTGATCCGCAGTTCATGGACTGCCTGGCTTACAACCACGTTCAGAACCCGAAACCGTATAACGCGACGTATCAGGCTTCGGAGACCTTTTTCCCGAACATCTGGAATGTGCCGATCATCATCCGCATCAAGGCTGTGATTGACAGCGTCGGGTTTCTCGGGCAGCTCGCTTCTCCGTTTAGCCACCCATTCCCATTCGCTATTTATTCTCAATCCCTTCGAACTTCGATGGAATGCGGCGGGTGGGACGTTGATATCATTCCCGAGGACTGGCATCACTACCTGAAGTGCTGGTTTAAGAAGGATGGCGACTTTAGAGTCGTGCCGATCTTCATGGTGATGGGAAATGACGCAATCGAGGAGCGCAACTGGAACGAGGCCATCAAGGCTCGATACATTCAAGCGAAGAGACACGCCTGGGGGGCGATTGATCTATCCTACATAGTCATGAATTACCTTGAAAAGAGCGACAGGGTCTCTTTCTGGAGAACGACGAAACTTTACATGCACGCCGCCGAGCACCACATCTCGTGGACTCTGTTCTGGTTCACTTGTATGTTGGGTGGGTTGTGCTCCACTTGGGCGAACCCGGTCCTGGAGACGTATCCGTTCGGGATTGGCTTACGAATGATGACGGTGATTGTCTTCATACCGATGAGCTTCGCGTGTTGGTTCATCGTCATCTGCGAATTTTATATTCGTCTCTTTATCATTCACGACCGTGAGCACTTTGAGTGCAACACGGCGCCGATGTGGTGGCAACTCATGAGCCAGTGTCAGTGGTTCCTCATGCCCCTGGCCGACATGATGTTTGGTTCTTTCGCTGGGTTGGAGGCACAGTTCCACATGGCGATCAAGCCTAGCATGAAGTACGAGGTGTCCGCCAAGGTTGCCAAGAAAAAGGCGCTCATCGTGGAGGACGCGTCGGTGCCGGACTCGCCCTCCATGTACGATCGAGGTACCAATGGTTCAGCCAACACGGCGTTCAACGGTAAGCTTTGACGTCGCCTCCATCATCACAGTAGCTCTTTAGTATTAAAAACGACACGAGGACTTCCTTCCAGCCACCGCAAATATCCGTACACTCCAACCACCGACCGACGCGCCCCGACCCCAGAGTGCTGCGCACATGCGTCCCGGCCGCGTCAGGAGCGCCCACGCTCTCAGCGCACGCGCACGCGCTCTCAGACGCGCCGCGTCGGTCCTCGGCGTCGTCCTCGCGTGCGCGTGCGCGCGAAGATTAGTGGCTCACTCGCCGAGCGCTTCGGCGACCAAGCTCGTGCTCGACGAAGAGCCGACGCGCGATTACGTCGTTAACGCGCGCGAGGTCGGGACCGGAGTATGCGGTGCGACGACGGGCACGAGTACCGAGCTCGACGGCGCGGTCGTGCGGTGGGGATCGGAACATGTGGTCGCCGACGCAACCGCGTGCTGCGAAGCGTGCTCAGACGCGAGTGGGTGCAACGTCTGGGTGTGGTGCTCGGACGCGGACGGGTGCGGTGGCGATCGTAAGTTCGGTGAGTGTTGGTTGAAAAAGAGGACCGACGCGGCGAAGGCGATGAGCGCGGCGTTGGTTCGGCGTGATCGGTCACGTTGGACCTCTGGCGCTTTGTTCTCGGAGGCCGAGGCGACGGAAGCGGCAGCCGAGGCGCGGTTGTTGGAGACGGCGAGAGCAGCGGTCAGGGACGCCAAGGGCAACCAAAGAGTCTATTTGGACGTTGCGATCGATGAGGAGCCGGCGAAGCGAATCGAGTTCGTGTTGTACGCCGAGGTCAGTCCGCTCGCTAGCGAAAATTTTAGAAGAATGTGCGCTCTCGAGCCGAGTGCCGAGTACACGTGGGTAGGCTCTAAATTTTACAGAATTCTAGATAGGTTCATAGATCAGACGGGTCCACAAGGCATCACTGGGAGCGCGGTGAATCCTAACGGGACCTTTGACGACGACAAAGGCGGTTTACAGCTCAAGCATGACCGTCCGGGATTGCTCTCAGTCGCGAACGCTGGACCAAACACGAACACGGGTCACTTTAGCATAGTCATGGCCCCGGCCCCACATTTGGATGGTTCGTACGTCATTTTTGGAGAGGTTGTGAGCGGGCTCGAGCACGCATGGGCCATAAACGCACTTGCAACAGAGAGCGGCGACCCGTCGCCGCGCGTCGCCCGCATCACCGCTGCCGGTGTTCTCGAGACCTCTTCTTAAGACACCTCAACAATCTTCTGTATCTTGAACACGAAACGTACGCACGAAATCAACGATCTAGCGATTCTCCATCGCTCGATTCCACTGTCGTCCGCTCCCACGTCACCTGTTTTCGATGCGTGGCGCTTGTCAAATTTCTCAAATTTCGCGGTTCATGACTCAAGCCGAGTCTCGTAATATCACAAATAGGGCTTTGAGTGGCGCCTCGGAAAACGCGAGCCCGCTCCCCCGTCGCTCGAATCCGCCTTTCTCAGGCGCGCGGAAGTCGACCTCGTGAGCCATGGTCCGAATCTCCGTCTTGAACGACACCCTCAGTACGTTTATCATCGACGTAGTGACTCGCATCGACGTCTCAAGCGTCGCGTCGCGCGTGAACGCGACGACCTCGCTCGAGCCGACATCGTTTTAGGGTCTCGAAGACTGACCTCGATCTTCCATCGCGCAGAGTCGATGTACAACGCGGAGAAGCGCGGGAAGCGTCAGGTGCTCGTCCGCCCGGTTTCCAAGGTGGTGATCAAGTTCTTGCAAGTGATGCAAAAGCACGGTAAGTGAGAGCGACGAGCGGAAAGACGAGGAGAGAATGGAACAGGGTTGATCGATCGAGCGCGGCGCGGGAGAAGAAAACTCAATTAGCACAGACGCTGACGGTATATTTTTTGCGCGCGATAGGCTACATCAACGAGTTCGAGTTCATTGATGACCACAGAGCGGGTAAGATCGTTGTCGAGCTCAACGGTCGTATCAACAAGTGCGGCGTCATCAGGTGCGTGTGTTTTAGGGTCTGAGCGCACGCGCGCGCGGCGCATTCGTTCTTTGAACGTTGGCGCGCGCGTCATTGAAGCAACGATCGTGATTGAAAAGACGCGTTTACTCACGAATACGGACATCGATCGGTAGACTGACGTGAAAACGCTCGATTTTTCGTCCGCAGCCCACGTTACGACTTGTCCCACCACGACCTCGAGGACTGGGTTGGTCGCCTCTTGCCCTCTCGTTTGTTCGGTGTGATCGTGCTCACCACTTCTTCTGGCATCATGGATCACGAAGAAGCGAGACGTAAGAAGGTTGGCGGTAAGGTCTTGGGCTACTTCTACTAATCGCCGTGGAGGGGAGAAATAGAGATCATATAGAGGGCTCGGCGAGCGGGATGGAGCGCCTCGAAAGATTTTAGAAACATCAGTAGGTGGATGTCATACAGTGTGAAGTCTGCCGTCACAACGCCTCGCCTCGCGCGCGCGTCGTTTTCGCTCGATCCTAGTTGGCGCGCTCGTCGTTATGAATTGGGGACCGATTGTGTTCAAAGATCTGTCGGCTACACTAGTTGCCTTCTTGGAGCCACTTTGCGGCGTCCAACGCGTAGTAAGTCAATGTCAAGTCGGCGCCGGCGCGCTTGATGGCGATCAAGGATTCCAAAACGGCGTCGCGCTCGTTGAGGTAGCCGGCCGCGGAGGCTGCCTTGAGCATGGAGTACTCACCGGATACTTGGTACGCCGAAATTGGGAGCGTGGTGCTGTCTCTAAGCGCGCGGATGATGTCTAAGTAGGCGCCCGCGGGCTTCACCATCATGATGTCCGCACCCTCTTGTTCGTCGAGAGCGGCCTCACGCAAGCACTCCCGGAAGTTAGCCGGGTCCATTTGGTATTCAGCCTTGTCCTTCGGGATCTTCCAGTCCTCGTTGCCTGGGCGCGGTGCCGACGCCAAGGCATCACGGAACGGGCCGTAGTAGGCGCTGTTGTACTTGGCCGTGTAGCTCATGATGGAGACGTTGGTGAAACCTTCGTCATCGAGCGCTTGACGAATCGCACCGACGCGACCGTCCATCATGTCGGACGGGGAGATAACGTCGGCGCCCGCGCGAGCCTGAGAGACAGCTTGCTGGCACAGGTAGTAGACAGTTTCGTCGTTCATCACGACGCCGTCGGAGCGCACCATGCCGTCGTGGCCCATGGTGTTGTAAGGATCGAGCGCAACGTCGGTGTACACCTCCAAATCCGGGAAAGTGTCCTTCAACAGCGAGATCGAGCGCTGCGCCAGACCCATCGGGTTGAAAGCCTCCTTCCCGCACGGCGTCTTCAGGTTGTCCGCCGTCTTCGGAAACACGACGACCTGGTTCACCCCCATCGCGCGCGCCTCGCGAACCTTCTTAATCATTCCGTTCTTAAAGCTCAATCGCTCCTGTCCCGGCATCGACCCGATCGGGACGTTCTCATCGCCCTCGTCGTGGACAAAGATGGGATAGATGAAGTTGCTCGGCGTCAGAATGGTTTCCCGAAACGCCCGTCGCACCGTATCCGATCGTCGATTACGTCTCGGTCGCTGCGGCAAATCTTGCGGCGGCACCGTCGGTGCTCCTACGTCACCAAATCAATCATCATCGTCAGTCACCCGCGTCGTCCCATCGCCCGCGTCCGTCGTCGCCTCGCGTGGATAAACCTCTCGAGCGCGCGCATCCGACGTCGCACCTTCCGGGACCTTGGGCGCCGTTCGCGTCGTCGGCGGCGCGCGCGCGTTGCGCGGTTCCGTCGCCGCGCGGCATCGCACGCGCGTTCGCGCGCTCGTCGACGGCATCGTCGTCGTCATCGCCATCGTTCGCGTCGTCCCGCGTCGCGCGATCGCGACATCCTTCCCATCGATCGCGCGTTTCGCGATCCGTCTCGCGTCCATCTCGCGCGATGGGCGATATCGACCGCGAATACGAGGACGATCGCGGGCGATCGCCCATCGCGGCGGCCATCTGATGGATTTAGGGTTTAGGGTTGATGGACGCCATCGGATGGACGCCATCACTGCACGCGATGGGCGATATCGACCGCGAATACGAGGACGATCGCGGGCGATGCACGCGATGGGCGATATCGACCGCGAATACGAGGACGATCGCGGGCGATGCGATGGGCGCGATGGGGCGACGGGCGTCGCGTCGGCGTCGGCGTCGACCGCGCGCGAGTGCTCGCCGCGCCGCGTCGGGGGATGGGGAAGCGGAAGAGCTCGGCGCCGCCGCCGAAAAAGGTGGCGCCCAAGGTGGACACGCAGTTTACGTGTCCGTTTTGTAATCACGACAAATCCGTCGTCGCGCGATTGGACAAGACGAGCGAAAAGGGCATGGTGGAGTGCGTCGTGTGCGGACAGCGGTACACGTGTAACATCACGCATCTGAGCGAACCGATCGATGTGTACAGCGATTGGATCGACGCGTGCGAGCGGGTGAACGCGAGGGAGGGGGAGGAGGAGGAGGAGTAGGGCGGAGGCGGGCGAACGGCGAGACGAGGCGCGAGAGGCGCGAAATGGTAGGGCGACGATTGTAGTGGGGAACGATAAAAACATACGTCGTACGTTTGTTCGTTCGTTCGTCGCGGTATCGATGGGTTTGCGCGCGCGACGCGAGGCGACGTTTTCACGCCGTACAAATTACAACTCGAGCGCTTTCGGTTTCACGCTCGGACCACCGCGATAGAGCTGAATGGGGATCGCACGCACCGCCACCGGTTCCTTATTTCCTGGATTGATCGGCTCGAACACGCAGAGCACGCGCAACATGAAAGATATGCTAAACGTCGCTGCCTGCACGCTCGGACACGTGAACAGGCGTGGGATGACAAAGTGTATGGGAATCTCCGTCCCCCGCGCGCAGTCCCCGTCGGCCACCTGCGTGAACTGCACCGGAGACGTCTCGCTCAACGCCTGCCCTTCGCTCGTCGTGCACCCCTCGATGCGACAGAGCTCAATCTCGATGGCTTTGAGCGGCGCCGCCGAGCGCACCACCGTGAGCGCCCCCGTGATCGCCTCCTCCAAGAACCAGCTCGTCTTATCGAAATATCCGCGTACGAGAAACCCCTCAGTCGCCAACGCTCCCGGTGCGGGCCCTAAATCCTGCTGTTCCTCCGTGATCTCGAATTCCACCCTCCCGCTCGCCCGGACGTTTTCCGCGTCCTCCTCATCTGGCGTCGACTCCACCAAGAACTCGCACATCCCCGTCGTCAACGACCCCCCCCGCAAGATCGGCCGCGCGACTTCCGCATCGATCGCGTACACCACCTGCGTGTTCTGCCCGTGAAACGTCTCGTACACGGGCATCGAAGCCGGAAACGCGCGCAACGGGAACGAGAATGGAAATTTGTGCACCCCCGTGGCCAACCGTCCCGGCGGCGCCAACACCGACTGCACGTCCAGAACGCTCACGGGATCGACCGACGTGAACAATGCCTCCAACATCGTCACCCGTCCCTCACCCACGCGCATCGCCACGCTCCCACACGCGGTGACGACGACGCCTTGATGATTAAACGGTGCGTCCTCTCGCTCGATCGTCGCCACCACCTCTCCGCGCACGACGTCCCCGGCGCGGTACTTTGAATCCACGGCGTCGAGGAAGACATCCACGCGCGACATTCCCGCGCGCGTCGACGCGTCGACGCGCGCGCGCGCGTGTGCGGCAGCGCACACGACACGACCCGTCGTCACACGTCGACTCGACGACGTCGAGTCGACGACGACCGACGACGGACGCGCGCGCGCGCGCGACGGACGCGCGATCGCTCCGTCGTCGACGTCGCGACGCGCGGCGACGGAGGCGCGCCCGTCGACGGGGTGGACGCGTCCGTTTCGACAGATCTCGAGCGTCGGCATCGTCGTCGTCGCGATCGCGATGGCGTCGAGCGCGTCGAAGCGCACGCGGGAACGACACCTCGTGACGTATAACGATCGCGAGGAGACGCCGTTGGAGCACGCGGTGGAGGAACACTGGGACGAGGGGACGAGTCTGCTCAGGAGGCTCCCGAGCGAGGCCTCGGGCGTCGGGCACGCGTTCTTTCCGGTGTTGGAGGATTGCATCTTCGTCGGACATCTGATGACGGATTTGGATAGCATCGCAGGAGCGATCGGGGCGGCGCATTTGTACGACGGCACGCCCGCGCGGGCGAGCGAGGTGAACACGGAGACGACGTTCGCGTTGGAGACGTGGGGGGCGGAGCTTCCGGGCAAGGTGGAGGATCTGTTGAGAGAGACGCCGGAGCGAAACGTGTGCCTGGTAGATTTTCAGCAGCAGTCGCAATTGAATCCGGCGATTCCCATGGCGAACATCGTGGGAGTGATCGATCACCACGCGCTGCAGTCGAACACGATCGTGACGGAGAAGCCCATCTTTGTCGATATTCGGCCGTGGGGGTGCATGTCGAGCATAATAGCGCACTCTTTCGCGGTGCAGAGGAAATTCCTCCCGAAAAACATCGCTGGGATGCTGTTGAGTGCGATTTTGAGCGATACGCTCAATCTCAAGTCGCCCACGACGACTGAGTGGGACGAACGCATCGTCGCGATGTTGGTGCAGTACCTGCAGGTGGAGGACGTGAACGAACTCGCGGCGAAACAGTTCCGAGCGAAGAGCCAATCCTTGAATCTCATGACCCCTTACTCTCTCGTGAATGGTGATATGAAACAATTCAAGTTCAATGGCGGTGGCGATAAGACGTATCTGGTCGCGTATAGCGTGATCGAGACGACGGATGCCGAGGCGAGTCTCTCTCGCGCGGCGGACATCCTTCCGGAGATGCGAGCCGTGAAGGTGGCGGAGCCCTCGATAAATGCCGTGTTGTTGGCCGTTGTGGACATTGTGAATTTGCACTCTACACTGCTCATCTGTGGGAGAGTCGAGGCGTCTCTCGCCTTGGCGGCGTACGGTGGAGAGCTCACGGCGGACGGCTCGATGCTTCAACTCGCTGGATTAGTCAGCAGAAAGAAAGATTTCGTGCCGCCCCTGACGAAGGCGGTGAAAGAAGGCTGGGAGCCTCCACAACTTAGCGTAGAAATAGGCTCCGCATTGGACCTAAATGGGTTGCATCGAACGAAATCGATGCTAGATGTCCCACATGGAGAGGTCAGCGTGGAGTACACCGACGATGTTCCGTCTGGTTTGCTCGTGCGCCGCGACGACTGAATACGCCATTGACATACATTTGAATGCATTTTAATCACATTTCATTACAGCTACCTCGTTGTTCGCTAATATGTCACAGTTCGTCGCGTCCCACGTTGCGCTCGGCGACGAATCGTCTCGTTCTTTAGAACCTTCCTATCCGCCTCTTCCTGTACCACCGTGCCCTCCGCTTTCAAGAAGTCTCTCTCAGACGCGCAGTTACCGAAGACTCGCGAGAGTAATTTCCGAAGCTCCGATATATCTTCATTGCCGTAACGAGCGACGATCATCTCCAACAAATGCCCGTTATCGACTCGTCCGAGCATCACTCGCAAAACCTCGTCCAGTTGCTCGTCCAACATGTCTCGTACGCGCACGTAGTCACCGTCACCCAACGCCAAAAGCGACCGAACAATACTATCGAGACATGACCACCACATCTCCTCACCGTTTTGAACGCCGCTGGATACTCTTCGACACAAAGCGATGGCAACCCGCAAGCTTTCGCTCGCTTCGATGATGAGACCTTTCATGAGGCTCTCTGCAGGCGCGGTCCTCGCCCATTCTGCGCCACCCGTCGTTGAGAGCTGTATCATGGCTCGCACACCGGTCGAATAGCTAGACAAATGAATGGACAGAGCTTCGTCGTGTTTACCGAGCGCCTCTAGGAGGTAGGCCAGGGCGTCCATGACGTTGAATTCTCGACAGTGCTCCAAGCATTGAGCCTGGTCCAGAGACTTCCCGCTTTCGCTCTGCAAGTACTTCAACACATCTTGCGGCTCAAATTGGCACATCAAACGGAGGTAAAGCTCACTCATTTCCGCCGTGACGATGGATTTCGTCGACGACACCAACTCCGCTAGGCTCATATTCTGCCCTTCACTCATGACACCGCCTCCATGAACAGTCTCGAGAACTTGACGGAGGTACTGAAACTGCAACACCGGTTCGGAGGAGAGCGCTCGTAAGACTTCGTCCTGTGCGAGCGGGAAGTGCGCGATCGCTATGCGAGCGCAAACATCTGCCGACGTACCCGCCAGTGCAGGCATGATTGCGAGAATTTCTTCATAAAACGATTTCGCCATCTCAGCATCCAAAGCATGAGCTCGCGCCACCGCTGGACCGGCGTTCACTTGCTCTGCCATGACTTTCCCTGCAGTGGCTGTTCCGAGAAGTACATCCACGTAGTGCACCGCCGCGTTCGGTCTATGGGCGTCTCCAGCCAGAGTCTTCAGCGCACTGATGTGATCCCCTGACGATATGTGTATCACGGCCTCGGCTTGGGCGAAATGTGCACCTCGCGCAAGTTCAAGCATTCTGCTCTCATCGCTCAACACGATGTCTTCTTCAATGCGACGCGATATGATCAACACCATCGCATCCTCTCTCTTTTGTGCGTCGCGCTTCGTCGAAGTCAAGGCCAGCTCTTCGAGAAGCTCACGCTCAATCTCTTGCGAGACGGCGGCGCGGCCACTGCCGACCAAGCTAGCGGTGAAAGTTAGGAGTTGTGATCGACTGGACGTGTGACCGCCTGAACCGAACGCATTTGCAGTGAGAACCGCAACTTCGGCAACGATCTGTGATGCCATGCGATCACACTCCTGACGGTCAACGCCCATGATCTCGATTTCACTTGCGTCCCAGTTCTTCAAAAACTCCGCCATCACGTCGGTGGTAGCCTTGGGCTCGATGAGGAAAAGATATAGGAGACGCAGAGGCGGTGGTTGCGTAGAAGCGCTCTCTCTCTCTATGAGTTGCATCGCAGTCATCCACGTGTTGACCGCTATGGACTCCTTCGTCGATTCAGAAGAGGTGAATGTAGACACGTCAACAGGCTCAAGCAGAAACTTCATGACTTCAAACCGAAATCGTGCGACGACGTCACTGGACAACTCGTCGCCAACGATTGGGAATCGCTCGCCTCGGATAGTCTTGTGAATGAATAGCAGAAGTTGTCGAACGCGCACTTTGTCTCCAAATGCCGGCACAAGAGATGCTTGAAACATCGCCTCAATAGGTGTGACGAAATCATTCAGCGCCCGCGTGAACACGTGAGCAAGTGCGCTAAACATGCCATGGTGCTTGCACAGTCGAGCGATTTGGTTCAGGTCAAGCGATGTGACATCCATGTGTAAGACACACTTCTCAATCGTGTCCGCCTCCCCGAGCGAGGCATAGTGCTCCACGAGCGCTTGCATTACCTCGGCAGGAAGTGAGCGCAGCTTGTCCGTTAGAATGTGAGGCACCATGCCCTCTAGAAAATTAGCTCTACACTTCGAGTTGAGGAAGGCATCGAAGACTGCGGGTGCATACACTTTATCCAGCGCGTCAAAAACGAGTAATAGCGCAAATATTGCGCGTGTCAGATTTGCCAAATATTCTGGCTCCTCATTTTCATCGACGCGTGAATACGCATCAAGAAATGATGGGATTTCGCTGATGAAGGCTTCCACCACGCGCATTCTCGTCGTTTCGACATCTGCATACTTCTTCGAAAGAGCCGGCCACAAGGGTAACTCTTCTGCATAAGCTTGTAGCAACGTATCAAATGCGCCGATCCAATCTTCATCGAGCTTTTTGGCGCGCACGCGCTCGAGCCATCCCAAGAATTTGCCTTGACGCAGTCGGGACGGTGAAAGAATGGCAATATAAACACCGTGCATCGTAACGGATCCATGCCAGTTCTGAACGCGCTCAGATCCAGCATCGTTACCCGTCACTCCTCGCACAAACTCACGTGGCACGGGCGGCTCGCCAGTCGGAATCCGTTCTACAAGCTCTCCGGATGGCGTGTAAATCAGCAGCTTATTGCGACTGCTGAGAATGCAAATCAAATCTTGCGCGAGCCAAGCCGCCGCAAGCGCCGTCGTCGAGGCTTCTGAATCCATCTTCCAGGAATGTATGATTCTCGAAGTATTTGACGCGCGCTTCGAACGCTCTTCTCCCTTGTCAGGTGCTGGTTTTACCGATTCAACATCGACGGCAAGTACATACACGCTTGCGCCCCAAACGACAATGAGATTACACACCTCCACACCTTCGCGCATGATGATGTCTTCGGCCCATCTCGGACTCCAGTGCATGATGGGAAGTACACTGGATGCCATGTTCGGTGGCCGAACGATCTTAGCAATGACTTCAGCCTTGGGATTCAATCGCATGACGAGCACTGCGTTCATCGTGTTCAGCGCGACGATACCTGCAGAGTCTGCGACGCCCTTCGTCGCGCTCGAGGTCTCACCAAAATAAGAACTCACGACGCCATTCTCATGCTCCTTCAAATCATTGACATCCACCGTCGCCGCGCTAGGAAGCGCTTGTGCGGCGATCACAAAAGTGCGCTCACCGAGAGAGCTCGACTTGACTCGAATCACGCCCATGCCGAGCGGAGAAAATGTGTGATGAATGACGAGACCGCCTTCTTCAGACGACACGACGTCGACCGCACCGCTAGAGTTCGCCTTCGCCAGCATCACGAGCGCCACGATAGGCGTGCGATGAACGCCGACGACCGTTTTCAAGATTGTTGGATTCCGTTTCACGTCCCACAGTGTGAGTCCACCGTCGTCGTGACCGGCCAGTAACCAATCGCCGCGCTCATCGAAGCACAGGCTCGTGACCCCAGGCGTGGCGGAGATTCCCGCGAAATTATTCGCCGATCTCAGGATCGACATCGTCGTCTCACCGCTGGCGCCGCGCTCAAGAAAAATGAAACCACCCTCGGTGCCCACCGCGACGCGCCCGCCCGCTCCCGACGCGCAGCACATCGCCCGTCCCGCATCCACCGTGTCCATCATCGCATCCGTCACGCGCCGAACGTTCGAAAGATCCACCACGCACCCCACCGATCCCTTCGCGTTCCCAGCAGACCTCCGTTTACCCGACCGCGCGCGAAGCCGAAGCGTCTCCAGCGCGCGTCTCGCTTCCTCTCGAGCATCCGTCGCGGACGTCGACCGCGCCCCATGGATCCCCTCAAACGCCCTCGCCTCTCGCGCCAACGCCACGACTAACCCATCCTCGCTCTCCGACCCCTCTCCTTCGCCCTCTGCATCGCTCGAATCGCGCTCTCTCGCGTCTCCGCGCGCGCGTCTCCGCGCCGCCCGCCGCACCGCCGCGCGCACATCCTCATCCTTCACCATCGTCTCTTCGCCCACCTCGAGTCGCTCGACCGCGCGCACGGACGGTATCTCTCCCTCCGCGTTCGCGCCATCGTCCTCGGCATCGCTCGACGACGACACGAGGAGGTCATCCACTCGTACGGAATCACACGTCTCGTCATCATCGCTCGACGTCAACCCATCGTCCTCGCCGCCGACGGGGGCCCATCGACGGGCGCCCATGATGGGCGTCCACCGCGCCCGTCGCGCGCGGCGCGCCCGACGATGGCGCGCGAGAATGCGTGCACGCGAAGATGCGTGGATTTTTATCGCGTCGTACCGCGGCATCTTTTCTTTCGCGTCGCACACCTCGGCGCGCGGCGTCGATGACGGACGCGCGCGTGGGAGAGCATGGAAAGCTTCCCGTGACGCGCGTCGACGCGTCGTCGTCGTCGAGGGATCCGAGAGCGCGCGGAGACGCGTCGGGACGCGTCGACAACGCTCGACAGAGTGATGACGGTCTTTTGCGTCGACACTGGACGAGCGCGCGGGCGCGACGGGAGCGGGAGAGCCGGGCGTCGACGTCGAGGTCGTTGTTACATAACACGATCGGATCGGGGGCGCTCGCGACGAGCAGTGCGTTTGCGCGAAGCGGGATCGGGCTCGGAGTCGTGAGCGCGGCGGCGGCGTGGTACCTGGCGACGCTCACGCTGCACGCGCTGTTGTACTGCGCGGCGTCGAGAGACGTGTGGAGTTACGAGGAGTTAGTCAGCGGGGTATTAGGGGAGGGTGGACGGAGAGTGACGCGGATATCAGTGGGGTTGTTGCAGTTCGGCGTGGTGGTCGCGTACGTGAACGTGGTGGGCGATACATTTTTTGTCGCGGCGTCGAGCGGGATTTTGCCCGCAGGGACCGAGCCGACGCGGGAGCGCGTGCTGTGGGCGGTCACGTTTGGGGTGTTTCTCCCGCTCGCGGTGTTCGTGAAGTCTCCGGAGAGGTTGACGAGGATGGTGAACTTTGGATACTTTGCCACGGCAATGTTTGGCTTTACGCTCGTCGTGCTCGCGTTGAGACGGTTCGACGACCAGCCGACGCCGACGCCGACGCCGACACCGACGCCGATACCAACGCCGACACCGACGGTAACGATGTGGAATCTGGATGGCCTGCGGGTGGTTTTTCCGATCATGATTTTCAATTTCGCCGCGCACGTCATGGTGTTCCCGGTGCTTCAGACGAAGCAAGGCATAAAATCGCCGTCTCAGATTGTCGCCGCGGCGGACGACACCATGCTTTCTCTTTTGATGTTTTACGTCGTCACCGGTGTGAGTGGGTACATAGCGTTCGGATCGAACGTGAACGGGAATATATTGCGTAATTTTGGCTCAATCGGCGGATGGCTCGGCGTGTGGGCGCGACTGGTGAAATTTTTATACGGGATATCATTGTGCAGTAGCGTGCCGATGATTTTCAAAAGCATGCGTGCGAGCACGCCGCGACTAATGCGTTACATTTCCATGGTTACAGGGCAGTACTACGAGATCGCTTTCGACGTGATCGTGCTATACGCCTGCGCCCGACTCGCGACCTCCATCCCAAACATCCAGCACGTCATCGGCTTGGTGGGGAGCACGACGTGTTCCATGCTTATGTTCATCCTACCCGGAATAGTTTTCCTCAAAACGTATCCCTCGTCGAGCGGTCATCACTCAGTGCCTAGATCGCCAGTGAGTACGACGCGAAGTATGCATGAATTCACGCTATTAGCCAGGCTTGGGCAGGGAGTGCGAGCGAGCGCACGTGGGATGATTATTTTTGGCATTGTCTTCGCATGGATATGCACAAAGAGTACTTTACAATCGCTGCGCGAAGAAGCGGAAGTCGTAGCAATCATTCAGCGCTTTCTATCCGCTCAAAGTGCTCTCCGTTCGAGAGTGCAAGTTTACGACAGGATTCTCACGGCGGCGACAAAGTTTCGACGAATTGCGCTCGCCGAAAAAACCGTCTCAGCTCTCTCAATATCTGCAAAGTCTACGAAGAGTAGCGTCATGGATGCCGAGTTAAGCGTGACCAGAGCACACGACCAGAGTAGAAACGTGGATTCTATGCTCGACTCAGAGCTTCCTGATCCGTTCTTGAAAAATCAGGACGACGAGTTACTTGAAGCCAAGGAGAAGCTCACGGTGGCTGATGGAACTTTGAAGAACTTGAGCGAGACTTTGCGAGAGGTACGAGAGACGCTGAAGGATATTGATGTCGAGCCAACAAGCAAAGCAAAAGATGGCAGTGCGAAGAAAGACGTTGATACTCGTGATGCTGTCTCCGAAACGTACGAGCACGCACGTGAGGCGGACAAATATCTTGAAGAAGCGCAGCGCACGACGGAACGTTTCACGGAGGACGTAGATGACGACACCCACGTGATGGATTCATTGTCGAGCGTATCCAACGAAGTTGAAGAGACAAGTTCTCGCGTAGACGAGACGCTTGAGACCTTGCGCCAGGCCAAGGCGACAAAGGCCGAGGAAGTGTTACAAGCGGCTGTTGAAGTGGTGGAAGAGACGAACAATGCGGATAATCTTATAGAGAGCTTACGGGACAGATCTGTCGACTCTAGCCAGGAAACGAATGAGTATCTCGTCGAAAAAATTGTCAACGTGTCCGATTCTGTCGCCGAAAAAGAGGCGCAACGCATGGTCGATGCGGTGATGCAAAGCAGCTCAGAATCTGACGAGGCGGTGCGGAAAGCGGGTGAGATTTTGTCTGCGCTCTCCAGTGCTGCGACGTCCTCCGACGAGACCGTACTGAAGAAGTTCGTCAATGCCACGATAAATGGGACCCGTGGATAATGTATGTGTACAATCATTCTTAATACAACAACAGTAGCGATTTCTAGATGCATTTGAAGCGACTCTCATGTGGATTCTCCGACTCCCGTGACTTCAATTGCTTTACCCGCTTGTCTGTAAATTACGACAATACCATCGAGACTGACGCGCCAGTCGACTTCACGCTGGCTATTACTGCAAGCTTTCAAGCGTTGATGATATGATCGAATGTCCCGGCTCAGTACTTGAGTGACAAACGCAATGAACTCGTCGGCACTTTCGTACATCGACGACTTTTCGCGCGCGTGCCAAGCCGCCCGGATTGCCGCCTCGCCAACAGCCGTGAAACTTACCTCGTCCACGGTCAGTGGGCCATCGCCATCTTCCAGGGCGTTTCCTACCCAGTTCGGTGCTCGCGCGCTCGGAATACAATCGCTGTATGGAACGTACGGCTTGATGTCTAATATCGGCGTCCCGTCAACCAAATCCGCCCCCGCCACGTCCAGCGACGTCCCGCGCACGCGAAGGATCTCCACCAAACTGAGACCAATCGGGCAACTGTTACACGGCCGATGAGGCGTTCGCGTCGCCAGACACCCTCGCTTCTCTCCGTTTAGTCTCGGCACGCGTATCTTCGCCCGAGCCGTCGTCCGCCGCTGCCCGCGTCCGCGCCCATCGTCCACGACCTCTCCCACCCCTTTCCTTCCCAGATCCGTGTTCGCGTGAAATACGTAAATCAACCAACAGTGCGTGAACTCCTCTAACCCATCCAGCGCCGCGCCCGAGACCCACTCGCGCTCGAGCTCGACTCGTCCTCGCGCGAGCGGCACGACGTTCCCCTGACGCGGCGTCCCCGTTCGACGATCGAACGCCGACGCGAACGTCCCTATCGGACGCGCGTCGTACGACGCATCGCTCGATCCCGTCCGCGCGTCCTCCCTCGTCCGTCGCGCGCACCTCCGAGCGCGCTCGAGCTCTAACGAGACCTCTCGCAAACGTTTCTCCGCGCGCGTCCGTCCCGCGCGCTCGCTCGCGCGCGCCCGCGCTAGCGCCGTCGCGCGCGTCGACCGCGCGCCCAGGACGTACGCGATCGCGGCGACGACGCACAGCGCGATCGAGGGCGCGACGGCGTCGAACGCGAACCACATCGTCGTCACACACTGCCGCGCGTTCGCGCCATGCGTCGCGCCCTCGCGCGCGTCCTCCACCGAGCGACGACGACGTCGACGACGACGACGTCGACGTCGTGCGCGAGCGCGTCCGCGCGCGCGTTCGCGCCGAGAGCGCCGAGAGCGACGACGATGTGGTCGTCGCCGAGAACGCTCGCGACGAGAAGCGCGTCCACGTCGACGTCGTTCGCGTCGACGCCGTCGCGCGCGGCGTGGACGTCGACGACGACGCCGCGCTCGATCTCGATGCGGTTCAGGACGTACGCGAAGAAGATCGCGGTGAAGAAGGGCACGGGGAAGACGTCGACGAAGATCAAGAGCTACTCGAGCTACAGGTTCAGGTTTAAGATGTCGGGGAGCGGGAGGAAGATCATGCGGAAGCAAAAGGGGAAGCGACACTGCGCGTTCGCGAAGACGCCGAAGCGACGGAGGATGCTGAGGAAGACGACGACGGTGGACGCGACGTTGGTGCAGCCGATGAAAAAGTTGGGGTTCTCGTGAGCGGGCGCGAGCGCACGGCGTCTCAAATATAGTGGTGCGGGTAGATTCTTGTAAGCGATTGTGAAGAATAATCAACGAGTACTTGTGAGTGGGGTATTACACACGAATTCGCGGCGTCTCGAGACGTCGTTCGTCGTTCATCCGCGAAACGCGAGGAGGAGCGCCGGGCGCACGTTGCCGGCGTCCAGAGCCGAGGCGTTGGACGACAACAAATTCGGTTGTTCCACGACGCGCTTGAGCGCTCCCTTGTAAGCGATACCGGTTTCGGCGGTTTGATCGAACAGCGCGGCCTCGAGGTTGAGCGCGGCGCTTCGCGAGAGTCCGTGCTCCTGTTCGAGGTATCTCGCGACGCGAAGACGCGTCGCGTTGTGCGCGGGCTCCTTGGGCACACCGCCGGCGCTCGCCACCTTCACGACGGGTTTCGAAGCGGGTGCCGTCTTCGCGAACGTCTCGGCCAAAATTGAAGGAAGCTTAGACTTCGCAGCCGCCTCAGGTATGGGTTTCTCTTCTACGTCTTCCATCTTGACATCCGCCTCTGGCGCTACCTCTTCCTTCGCCACGACAACCTTTTTCACCTCTTCCACTGGCTTGATCGTCAACAAGTTCACAGCAGACGTGCGAATAAGATCAATCCACTCCGTCGTCACCGCCACGCACGTCTTGGCGAAGTCTACGAGGGACGGATCCTGAACTTTGCTCGCCTTTTTCACCGTCTTGGTGATCAGCGTCTCCTGTAACATCACCGCGTTCACGCTCTGTTCCTGAATGTGTCTCGCCGTTTGCTTCAACCGTCGAACGACGCGATTTGCATGCGAGTTTGCGTGATCGACCTTGGCCTGCGCCGCCTCCATCGCCGTTCTCGCCCGCTCCAACTCCTCTCGCGCGCTCGCGCGTTCACCCTGCGTCTCCTCGTACGCCCTCAATCCGTCTTCCAGCTCCGCCTTCAGCTCTAACAACTTCGACGTGCTCGACGGCACCTTGATCACCGGCTTTTCGATCTCCTTCCCCCGCGCTCTACCCACCGTCGGCTTCTTTCCCTTCTTTTCCTCCGCCGGCTCCTCCGCCGGCGTCTCGGCCTCCGCCGCGTCCGCCTTCTTGCTCAGCTTTCGCTTCTTCTCCACCGGTTTCGCCCCAGCCTCCGTCTCCGCCTCAGCCCCGTTCACGCGCGCGTCGTTCGTCGCCTTCTTCTCCACGTCGTCGTCGTCGTCGTCGTCCTTCTTCTTCTCCACCGCTGTTTCCTCGTCCGCGATCTTTTTCCGTCGCCCTCCGCGCTTACGCGTCGCCACGACGTCCTCGTCCGACGCCTCCGCGGCATCCTTCGTCTTCGCCATCGTCGCCTCGGTCGCCTTCGCCGCCGCGCCGCGCGACGACGCCGGACGTTTCCTCGGCGGCATCGCGGTGCGTCAGTGACTGGCACGCATGCCGCTCCGAGCGCTCTCCTTTGAGCGCTCGAGCGTTCGTGAGCTCGCGCGATGCCGCGCGGTGTTCGCGTCGACCCGCTCGACCGCGTCGAGCGTCGATGCGGACGCCGAGGCGCCGGTGACGAGCGATGCGCGCGGGGTGAAACCGAACGCGAGTGAAATATTAGAAAAAGCGCGCGCGGCGCGACGTACGCGCGATGCGCGCGTGACCGCGAGCGCGCGGGGACGGAGGCAGCCGTTTGACGTCGATCGACCGCTTCGGGGAGGCGGCGCGTGGGGTTCGGGTGGGGCGTTCGCGTACGGCGGCGAAAGAGTGAGCGCGCGGACGAGCGCCGAGCTCAACCGAGAGATCATGGACGCGCAGTACCCCGAGGAGATCTTGGAACACGTGCGAGTGCGGTCGCATTTATACAACAGAGTGAACTGCGCCACGGCGTGGCATCGATTGGGACGAACGTCGAGGGTGAACGGGCGGCCGCGCGGGTGGACGTCGGACGAGCGCGTGGCGGAGCTGGAGGCGACTACTCGGCGCTTGATGTCGACGTTTGCGGTGCAGAATCTGACCAACATCGCGTGGGCGTGCGCGGTGTTGAAATATAAGCCGCGGGATGATTTGTTGGGATCGATCGCGGCGCGCATGGGGGAAATGGTTGCGGAATTTTACCCGCAGGCGCTGTCGAACGCGCTGTGGGCGTACACGGTGCTCAAGCATCCGCGCGCATTCGCCCTGGCCGAAGCCTTGAAGCCGGCAATATTGGCTACTTTGCCCGAAAACCCAGATGATGAGTTGAAGCAGGCCGAGAGCGCCAAGGATGGGGTTTTCAGCACACAGACGGTGTCGAACGTGTTGTGGACGTATGCGACGTTGGGAGTGCATCCTGGAGTCGAATTGTTAGACCGCCTGGCGGCTTTTATCCTCAAGAGCGCAGGAAGTTTTAAGGCACAGGAGTTGTCCAACTCGTGCTGGTCGTACGCTCGCTTCGGACATTATCCAGGCGATGAGGTGTTACAAACTTTCGAGCGATGTCTTCTGGAACGAAGAGAAGAGTACACTACGCAGGCGTTGGCAAACACATCCGTCGGGTTGTCGTATTTCGGAGGATCGGGAGAAGGAGGCCTGAGAAAACTCTTCGACGACATCCCTCCTTCGTGGTTTCGACTCCGCGAAGGGAACTCTCAGGACATCTCCAATATCGTATGGGCGATCGCTTCTGTGGGCGCGTTCGAGTCCCAGGTGTATAAAGCCGCGGTGCGTGAACTGTTTCGCCGCGATGTGACCGATTTCCAAGACGAGGGACTTAAGGCGTTGTTCCACGCCCGTTTGATGCAGCACGACTTCGCTCCCGACAAAGATGAGGTCGATGTCGTCTACCCTGACTGGGTCGCGGATAAAGGTCTCAAGCCGTGGCTCGAACAAGCCGAGGATACTCGAGTGAGCACGTTTCAGCAAAATGTAACTGACGCGGTGAAGCGAGCTGGATACGAACCAACCATGGAGGCGCTCACGGAGGATGGACTGCTGAGTATGGATATTTGCCTGAACGATAAGAAATTGGCTATAGAGTGCGATGGACCAACGCATTTCTACTCGAACGCGCCCGAGAAGATGACGCAAAAGACGTTAATTCGTAATCGCCATCTCGAGGTGCGCGGATGGAAGGTTATCATGATCCCATATTACGAATGGCGCGAGGTATACGTTGCCGGCGACCTCGAAACGAAGGCGTACGTTACGAAGAAAATACGCGAGACGCTGTAGACGCTTAGATGATATTGTAGGTGCAGTAGACAAGTATTACTAAATTCATCAATCAATGTTGTTGGTAAGCTCCAACCTTTCTGGCTTCACATTTTCAGCGAGGCCGTTCAGTTTAGCGTGCACACTGCTTCTAACTTTCTGCTCAGAGTCCCACGCTATCATGCGTCTCTTCTTGAGAGGGAGCATCGACGTGGGTGTTCCAGAAAGCTTGGCTTTCTCGGCTGTGGGCGGTGTCGGCGGCGTCGTTGTGCCAGTAGCTGTACCGGTCGCCTTCTCCATCTGAGCCCTTTGTCCCGTAGTTCTCTTCTGTTCAACCTTCACTTTGGATTCAGGTGCATTCTTCAGTTTTGCGTTTACAGCAGAAGATTTCGGTCGTCTCTGCCGCGGATTGGCTCGGTACGCCGACATTTCCTCTTCGTTCTTCTCGCGCGCGTCATCTACGGCTTTGGCTAGCACCCGCAAGATTTCGTCTACTTTTTCAGGATCCACGATACCAGACGCCTTACCACCGAAGTCACCGCACGCCTTGCACGTCGTGGTTTCGGTGCCGCCAGCTGAGCCGCGAGCGCTCGCGTTGGAAGCCTTTTGAGAATTGTTGAAACTCTTCATGCAGCTCAAGTGTGCGATAGCACCGCCACCGCGGCACGCACATGCGCGTACCATCGGGGCGTAATCACCATCACAATCTTCGCAACCGCACAGGCAGCAAACGACGATGCGTTCGTTTTGAAGAATAGAGACAACATCGTCAACGGTGCCGAAATGGTTGCCTTGTATCTCGTCCTCCAAAGGCAAACGCGCATGCTTCTTTTCTTCACTCGCAAAGTCGAGCACGACCACCGACTTTTCGTCGCGCCGAACGCAACGTGAGCACATATAATCCTTCGGAATCTCTTCTTCCGCGTGAATGTCGCAGCAAGGGCCGTGTTCCCACACCCCACACGTTTCGCACGCAACCATGAAACCATACTCTTCGTTGTCGCCGCATGCGCAATCGATGACGTCATCTCCCATGATTCCACTGTACGCGTAATGATGCTTTTTAGCGCGCGTCGTCGAGCTCCCAAGACCTGCCTTCTTCGGCCCATCCGTGCACTTTGATCCGAGAACCCACGCGTCGAACGTCGCCGTGGTGGTGAACTCCGCCGCCTTGGTCCTCGCCGCGGCTTCTCCGCTCTCGTCGATGCGGAAGCACATCGTTCTCGTCCCCTCGACGTCATCACCCCCCCCCCCTCCGTTCGCGCTCGCGCGCGCGATGACGGTCCAACACTCCGCGCCCGTGCGCTCGTTTCTTCGTCTCGCCACGCACGCGTCCGTCCCTCGTCTCCGCGCCCGCGTCCCCTCCGAGTCATCCCTCTCCAGCGCTCGCACCACCGCTCGCGCGAACACCGCCGTGTTCGCGCACGCGTTTACACGCGTTTCCATCCTCCCTCCCTCCCTCGCATCGCCGTCGTCCGTCGACGCGCGCGCCGGGCGATTCGCCTCGCCGCGCCCGCGTCCCCGCCGCGCCTTTCGCCCCGCCGCCTCGATCGCTCGCGCGCTCGTTCGCCCGCGCGCGACGTCCACGCCCGCGCGATGGACGTCCTCGTCGCCCGCGTCGGTCGCCATCGCGTCCACGGTCGTCGTCGTCGTCGTCGTCGTCGTCGTTCGCGTCCGCGGGGCTTTTCGCCGAAGCGCTCGAATCACCCGTCGACGCGCCCGCGCGACGCCGTCGTTCGCCCGCGATGGCGCGCACGACG
>NC_014426.2:318414-349254 GCF_000214015.3 Ostreococcus tauri | reverse complement strand
ACGTCCGATGACGACGGGGGCGACGACGCGGACGCGCGAGGGGTGGATTGTTTGGATTGCTTTGGATGCTGCGCGGCGCGACGACGGCGACGGCGCGCGACGGCGCGCGCGGAGGCGCGCGCGGCGGCGGCGGCGCGCAGAGGTGCGAGCGATGCGGCGGCGCGCAGATTGGAGGCGTTCGAACGGAGCGCGCACGGGAAGGCGGCGACGCGCGGGGCGGAGCGGGCGAAGACGGAGCGCGCGCGAGAGAGCGAGGCGCGCGAGGCGCAGAGAGCGAGCGCGGTGGCGCGAGACTGGGCGAGTTAGCGCGTCGGTGTAGTGCATTGTCTCTCGTTCGCGTCCTCGCGCGCGCGCGTGCGCTCGTGGCGACATCGGGACGCGTCGTCGCGCGTCGCGGCCTTCTCGGCGCCACTCCGCGCCTCGCGCGCGTCGTCGTCTCGCCGTCTCGCGGCGTCATGGGCGGCCACGGCGGGTTAAACATCTTACCGCACAAGAGCTGGAACGTGTACGGGGCGAAACAGCGCGCGCGCGTCGAAAGGGACGAGGCGTTGGCGCGAGAGATCGCTGAAGAGGAACTTCGCGAGCGAGAAAACGACGCTCGCTCGGCGCGTTGGAAGGCGCTCGGCGTGCGCGAGGCGGAGGAACGCGCGATATCGGGACGCGCGTCGACGGTGGGCGGCGAACACGTGAATCTGTTCGCTCGAGAAGAGATGGCGGCGAAACATGGGGGGGGGAGAGACGCGAAACGGGACGCGCGCGAGCGGGACGCCGAGCAGAGCGGGACGCGTTTCGGAGGACGTACGAACGCGAGTGCGCCGTGGTACGCGCGAACGATCGGAGACGAAGAGGAAGTGAATCCGCGATCGACGTTGCCGTCGCGAGTGCGGGCGGAGCGGGAGGATGACGAGGCGCTACGGCGACTCACGAGCGGGCGCGCGTCGAAGCGCGCGCGCGAGGCGGATGCGAAAGATGAGCGAGAGCGTCGGCGAGAGAAGAAACGACGGAGCGAAAAGGGAGTGAAGTCGTCCAAACGAGAGAGCTCGAAAAGTGAGATGGAGCGCTTGCGACGCGAGCGTCTGGAGCGAGAAAAGAAAGAGACGGAGCGCGAGCGGGAGCTACTCAACGCACACGGCGCGGTGGACGCTGGACGTCGCCGTACGGCGCTGTAGCAGTTAGTTGTCATAGAAAATCCTATATTCCACGGAAAACGGGATTTTGTCTAACGATGTTCGCACCATGTTCCTCGTAATCAGCTTTGCTGACGCAACTCGAATAGAAACCTGGCGTCGACGCGAGGACGCTACCTCCAAACCAAACGGCGGTGCGTTGGAAGTTGTGCGTCACCACCTCGACGTCCACCTCCTTCGACGTCAACGTCCCTCCCTTGGTCGTCGCCGCAATGCGCTCGTCTACCAATCGCTTGACGTCTCGCTTGATGCGTTTCCCAAACCCCTTGAACATGGTGCTTCCGCCCGACAGCACGATGTTCCCGTACAAGTTGCGTCTCGTATCGATCGGACTTGACGCTATAGCTTGGTGCACCAACTCGGGAAGTGGAGTGATATAATCCGAAGAGTAAATCTCTGGGTTGAAAAACACCTCGGGTGCGAGGAAGCGCTCGTAGCCGACGTCCGCCGACCACTTTTCGCCGGTTTTTCCTCGCGTGCCGTTAATCTGCACGACGTGTTCACCCGGCTTTCGTTCGTGCGCCAGAAACTCCTTCACCATATCCTTGCACACGTAGCAGTGGTCCTCTTTCACCTTCCTCGCGACTTCCATGGCGTCTTCCGGGGGTATCTTCTCCCCGCGCTCTCGCATTAAATACTGCACGAATGTCGTCAAGTCCCGTCCCGCGAGCGGCACGCTCTTGATCGAGCTTCCCAACACGTACCCATCGCTCACGGGAATGATGTGCGTCACCCCGTCCCCGATATCAATCACCGTCCCCGTGAGCGCCGACGCGTACTGACTCTGCTTCTTACTCGCGATGCTCGCCGCGAGCGCGAGCGCCGCCTGCACGCCAATGTACAACCCGGGCACGTTGAACGATTCAAAGAAAATCTCCGCCGTGTACTCGCGATTCTCCGGCGGATTCAGCGGCGGTTCCGTGAGTAAAAAGTAATGATCCTCCGGGTCGCACCGCAGGTATCGACACACGCTCGCCTGCCAGAACCGCTCCATGTCCTCCCAATTCTCAACCGTCCCGTGTCTGATCGGCCATCGCACCTCTCTCGACGCCGACAGCGCCATCGCCTCCCGCCCGATCGCGACGTCCAAATCATCCATCATCTTCCCGCTCGTCGTCGCCCCGTTCGCCGCGACGCACGTCGGGATCACGTGCGACGGCCGCACGTTTCGAGCGAATCCCATCTTCGTCCAGCCCGTGCCGTTGTCGATCACCACCGCCGGGCGCGTCATCGCGTCCTCCCGCGCCATCGCCCGCGTCGTCGTCGCGCGCGCACTACACTCGTCCACGCGTCCCGATCGATCGCGCGTCCGTGTGAAGCGCGCGTCGCGGTCGTCGTCCGCGGCGCGCGCGCACACACACCCGTGGCGCGCTCACGCGTGATCCTCGACCGCGCGCGCCCCCGCCGCGCCCGCGTCCGTCGACGCGCGCGCTGGTCCACCGAGACCTCGCGCACTTATGTTCCGATGCCCCGAGAAGCTCGCGCGGGCGCTGGCGAAGATGCCCGACGCGGGGGCGCCGCGCGTGGACGCGCGCGGGAGGTTTCGCGCGCCCGAGTTGCCCGCGCGCGCGGTGGCGGCGCTGCGCGCGGCGGCGCTGGCGAACGGACACCCGTGGCCGTGGGACCGAACGCCCGGGGTGCAGAAGACGGTCGAGCGCGCGGGGAAGGGACACAAGTGGGAGCGCGAACGGGGGGCGTTGGAGGCGAAGCGACGCGAGGCGTTGGCGAAGCAACCGGAGCTCGTCGCGGCGTATCGAGCGCGGCAGCGAAGTAAGGCGAAGGGGTTGGATAAGGTGTGGGATGATTTTATCCTGACGAAATCTGAACGCACGCTTAAGCTGCGGATGGAGGAGCAGGGTGGGAAAAAGTGAGCGGACGACGAGAGGGCGTCGGCGCGCCCTAGACGATTGTAGCGTAACGTAGGAGTCGATGAAACATGGGATGTTGTTACACGCGCCGTCGCGGAGAATTGGGAATTCCATCCAAGGAATCGCAGGTCCTAGGTGCCTAAAATTGCAATTCCTCCGCAGCCTTGATGGTCCACAGGTTTCCCTTGGACGTGCACAGGTCGGAGAGCACCTTTGTGTACGTGTGCTGACTCGTCGGACCCGCGACTTCCATGATCTCGGCGCGTTTCACGGCACCGCCTTGCTTGTAGAGTAAGCCTAATATTTTTCGTCGAAGAGTATCGATCGCGGGATCGTCCACGGACACGAGGACGCACACGCCCTCGATGCACGCCAGGGCGCCGTCGAACATGCCGAGTAACTCGGCCTGCCTGAAGTACGCGCACGCCGCTATGTCGGGTGCCTGCGTCAAAAGGAAGGCTCGAATATCCACCAGAGAAAGATGAGTCTTCTTCTCGAATCTGGAGTACACGAGCGATCGAACGGACGTGAGACGAACCTGCGAAACATGCGGCGGAACGCTCGGAATCGTGAGCTCGTTTGACAGGAGCGTGACGTCAAGAGACGGTGCCAAGGCGAGCCAAGACTCCATCTCTCTCTGTGCGACATCCGGAAAATCCGCAAGGAAACCTTCGTCGGTAGACTCATTGAACTCGAATCCATCCGCTGCGCTGCCGTAACCTCGAGGAGACGAGAACTCTGCGAGAACTTCCCGTCGCATCTTTGCGAGCGTAGGATCCGGTTTGGTCCCGTTACGCTTTAGGCAGTTGGATACTAGCTCTGGTTTGACGTTTCGAGCGCGAGCGAACTGGAAGAGCGCCGAATCGCGCATGTTTTCCCACGTCACGTTGCCGCCGCAGCGAAGCGTCGACTTTGCCACCCAGTTACCCTGTACCAAGTGGGCGCAGTCCTGAATCACTTCGATTAGCCTATCGACCTCTATGTTCTCCGTCACGAATTGACGAATTCTGCTAAACTTCATAACCGACTTTTGACCCTTTGCGAAGAGCGTCCGGATGCGTCGCTCGATAGGTAAAGACGCGAGCTGAGATTTACTCAGACCGCTTCCATCGCCGAGCGTGTTCGCGTCTTCGTCCTCGGGGGCGACGCGCTTGCTTCCGCTCACGGGGCACAATGCGTCGAGGTATTCTCGCGCTGAAATCGTCTGGCCGCACGATTCCGCGCGTGTTGTCGTAACGGCCGCTCGAAGTGCGCCCGCTTCGTCGTCGCCAGGCATGGACGGCTTCAGCGAAATCCAAGACTCCTCAGACTCTCTCTGACGCAGATACGCGTGCGAACTCATTCGAATCTCAGTCTGTTTCGTGGTCTCTCTCCGTCGCACTTGCACCTGAAGCGGAAGCAAATTTCTCTCCTCCTCTTCCTGCATTTCTCGTTCCTCCCTATCGTAATCTCGAGGTTTGAGCGCGCTATCCGCCGCGTCCAAGTGACGCAAGCTTGGTCGCATCTGATACACTGCGTCGATCGGCGTGAGATATAGCCCCCCATCTCGCACGGTACCGACCACGACCCCACCGTGATGCGCCTCTGTCTTCGCGCTCGCACTCGTCAAGACGAGCGATGTGATTTTCTGACTGTCCGCCGCCGAGTTGTCTCGATTCCTCTCGTTCGCCTCGATGGGCAGCGTCATCTCCAATCGCATCGCCTCTCGCTTGAACTTCACCTGTTCCAACCCCTCCACGTCATACGGCCGCTCCGCCGGTCGCAGCGGGTACTGCTCGAACCGCATGTCATCGCATCGTCAGTGTTCGCCTTCGCGTCGCGTTCGTCGCCTTCGCGTCTCCACCGCGCGACGACTCTCTCCGTACCTGCACCAGCGCCAAGCCTTCGCGCGATTGCGGGAGAACGCGATTAAAGTACACCGGCATTGTCGTCACCACCCTGGTCGCGATCGCATCGTCGCGTCGTCGTCGTCAGTCACTCGTCGTTCGAGCTTTTCCCGTGGAGACCGAGACCGCCGCCGCCGTCGAATCCACTTCATCGACGCGTTTCAACGCGACGCGCGCGTCCACGCGGTCGCGACGACGTCTACGCCACGCACGGGTTATCATCGTCGAGCTCTGGCTTGACGTCACCGCGCGCGACGCCGACCATGACGCGCGAGACGTGTCGGGAAGTGTCGAGGACCAGTGGGTTTTGAGGTGGTTGGCGCGCGCGACGGAACGGTCCGGCGGCGAAGCGGACGGTGGCGCGCGCGATTGATCATGGGATGCCCGATGTCGGTGATCGATGGAGAATGGTGTGATGCTATGATTCATGGAGGTGGGCTAGCGGTGGGCGACGTCGACGTCGGGTCTGGCGACGACGCGGTTGCGCGGCGACGGCGCGGAGACGGCTGAAGCGAACTCGGCGCGCGCGGCTTGGTCGGCGATCTCCGCCCGGGAGAGGGCTTCGAGGGCGCGTGCACGGAAAGTGGCGGCGACGGACACGCGCTCGCGTTCTTGGCAAAGCGTTCGGCGACACTCAGGGTGGGCGGCGATCTCCTCAGCGAACGGGCGCCGAGCGCCGAGCGCGCCAATCAGGCGGTACGCGGCGACGCGCAAGTCGAGAAAGTGGTCGCTCTTGACGGAGATAGCGGCGAAGACGACGTCACCAAACGTCTTCGGTCCACACGCTGTGAAACACGCGTCGGCGAGAATTGCTTCCGCGTCGACGCCGATCGATCGATCGTCTCCGCGCTCTGCGCCAAACATATTGGCCATCGAGTGCAGGGCGACGACTTGCGACTGCCCGCTTCCGCGAAGCGCCCTGTGCGCGACGTCGAATACGAGCTTCCTCGCCTTTGTCACGAACGCACCGGCCACGCTGGCGTTTGACAGACATATCGCCCCGGCAGCCTCCGCGACGGCGTCCAAGACGTCTCGAGATGGCTCGTCATTGGAGAGCTCTAAAAGTGTCCGCGTCGCGTCTTTGACCAACGCGTCATCACCGCTCGTCGATGTCGCGGCGATGCGCGCGCCGACGACGATCGCTCTCATACGCACACCGATGTCGCCGCTCTCATCGAGCGCGATGCGCTCGAGCGCATCGCTCAACGAATCAACGCGCCGCAGACCGCTCGCCGCGCCCGGCGACGACTCCGCCACCTCGGCGAGAATCTCCATCGCCGCGCTCGCAGCGAGAAGATCCTCGCTTTCGATCTCTCGAACGCATTGATTCAACGACCCCGAGCGCACCACGATCTCTGCCGCCGCATCGCTCGCCGACGCCGCGCTCGCCGCGAACGCGAGCGCCCTGGCGTTTCCCTCTCCGTTCGCCCCCTCCGTTCGCGCCGTCTCGAGCACCGCTCTCAGCGTCTCCTCCAACCCCTCGATCGCGCGCCCACTGAACGACAACAACGCCTTGGACGCCAAACTCGCCGTCTCCGTCGATCCACGCACCAAAACACGCGCCAATCCGCTCCGCGTCGCCTCTCCCAGCGCTCTGACTCTGCGCGCGTCCCGTCCGCGCGCGAACACCGCCCCCACGAGCCCGCACGCCAATCGCACCACCCTCGCATCGCTCGAACGCAACCACGCGTCGACGGCATCGCGTCCACGCGTCGCGTCGAGCGATTCGCTCAGCGATTCCGCCCCGACGACCGTCGAACTCATCTTTTCACACAACGCCGTCACGTCATCCATCAACGTTTCATCTCCCACTCGCGTCACCTCGCGCGCGCGATCGGCGATGACGTCCCACGAGTACGTCTCCAAGAACGTCCGCGCGACGTCCTCGCTCGGCGTCCCCGGGACGCGCGCGCAATCGCGCGCGACGTCCCACAAAGTGTCCATTAGAAACGCGCGCGCGCGTGTGTCGGCACCTCGCGTCGCGCGCCGCGTGCGAGGGACGATGCGACGGCGCGCGTGGACGCTCGCGGTGTGCGTGCTCGCCCTCGTCCTCGCCGCCGACGCGTTCGACGACGCGTGGCTGGACGAGACGGAAGATGATGTCGACGAGCCGCGGGCGTTGGACGAACAGTTTGAATTCGAACGCGACGCGCGCGTCGACGCCGACGAACGCGACGTCGTGCACGGATGGGGACGTGATGACGACGCGTTCGATGCGTTCGATGCGGACGAGGACGCGCTCGAGGCGTCGGCGGAGACGACGGAGGAGGGGATGATGATTTCGACGACGGAGACGGAGGAGGCGGAGACGGAGGACGCGGACGAAGACGCGAACGACGCGCGCGTAGACGCGATGGAGGTCGTCGAGGAGAGGGAGACGGACGTGGAGATGACGATGGACGTCGAGCGATCGTTACTGGATGAAACGACGGCGGAGGTGAGCGAGGGGGAGGCGCGCGAAGACGCCGCGCTGGACGTCGTCCCGGAGGCGGACGCGGAGGACGTCGATGGATGGACCGCACCGTCGCCAGCACCGACGTCGATCGTTCCGGATCCGGTTGAAGTGGACGCGAGCGCGGCGGAGACGCCCGTGGACGAGAACGATGCCGCGGTTGACGCGGGCGCGGCGGAAGAGGAGACCGCCGCGGCGGTTGAAGTCGTCGAAGATGTTGTCGAGGACGTGTACGAGGACGATGCCGCGGTCGACGCGGGCGCGGCGGAACAGGAGACCGCGGTGGCGATTGAAGTTGTCGAAGACGTTTCCGAGGATGAGGACGAAGCCGCGGCTTCTTCAGCGTTCAACCTCGGTGGGTTCTTCTCTCGATTTGGAGCTAAGAAAGTGTCGTCGAGCGCTGAGGATATGGTCGAAGAGGAGGCCCCTGAGGATGAGATCGAGGTCGTCCAGATAGCTGCCTCCGTTCCGGAGCCCGTCGCCGAGCCCGTACCCGAACCGATGCCCGAGCCTGAGGCCGAGCCCAAACCGGCGGTCGTTATCGACCCCGACCCCGTGGCCGAGCCCAAACCGGTGGTCATTATCGACCCCGACCCCGTGCCCGACCCCTTGGCCGGGCCCAAACCGGTGGCTGTAGAAGTCACAAACGATCCCGAACCCGTCCCCGCGACGGTCGAGGAATCGGATGAAGACGAAAATAACGACCGCCGACGCCTGCTCTCGCAGCAGCCAGCGCCGCAACAGCAATACGTCGAACCGCCGCCGCCGAAACCAGAGATTGTCTACGTCGGAGGTTACTACAGGCGAAGCAACCCGTGGGCGAAGGGTCCGAGGGTGAAGTCCGTGGACTAGTCGAGAGCGCAATCGCTCAGTTTTGTACGCAAAGAGGAAGAATTTGTTGTCAATATATTCAAAAGTTATCAACCCTAGGTTGAACGACGCGGTCGAGAACCTTACATGACCATGCCACCGTCGACGTGGATCGTCTGGCCGGTGATGTACGCCGCCGCCGGATCCATCGCCAAGAACTTGACCATACCGGCGATCTCTTCCGGTTGACCGTATCGGCCCGCCGGGATTGTCGTGAGAATCTTCTTTTCGAGCTCCTCGCCGAGAACCGCCGTCATATCTGAAGCGATGAAACCCGGCGCGATGGCGTTGCACTGAATGTTACGTCCGGCGTATTCACGCGCCACCGTCTTGGTGAGACCGATCACCCCCGCCTTGGCCGCGGAGTAGTTCACCTGACCGGCGTTCCCCGTCACCCCCACCACGGAGGTAATGTTCACGATCCGTCCGCTCACCGGCTTCTTCTTCCCCATGAGCTTCGTCGCCGCCTGCGTGCACAGGAAAACCCCCGTGAGGTTCAAATCGATAACCTCCTGCCACTGTTGCAGCTTCATTCGCATCATCAGCGTATCTCTGGTGATCCCGGCGTTGTTCACCAGGACGTTCACCTCGCCAAACTTATCCATTGTCGCCTTGAACAACGCGTCAACCTCTTCCGGATTCGCCACGTTCGCCTTCACCGCGATCGCGTCCCCGCCCGCGGCTTTGATTTGTTCGCACACCGCGTTCGCCGGACCCTCGGACGCGGCGTAGTTGACGACGACGCGGGCACCGGATTCACCGAGTTTCAACGCGATCGCGGCGCCGATCCCTCTCGAGGCACCGGTGACGACGCACACGGGGCCCGTGGCGTCGCATCGCGTGACGGAGCGCACGGTGCGGGTGGATCGAGAGACGGAGCGTCTACCGAGAGCGCTGGTCGTGCGAAGCGCGGCGCGAGAGGCGAGGGACATGTCGAAGCCACGCGTCGGAGAGTGCGGGACGCGGGCGACGCGACGCGCGTCGCAGAGGGCTCGGTCGGCGGTGGATGTGGAGTTTCGTCTTCACCATCGTTCATTGTTTACATATTTGCATGCCGTTCGAGAGTTGGGCATCGAGAGTCCTACGCTAGCCGTGGGTGGTGTCTAAAGAGTGCGAACGCGCGAGGAACGGCGAGCTCGCATCCGCGTGAGCCGCCGAGCGGGCGCGATGTTATTTAATACGCTCCGTCGTCGTCGTCGTCGTAATCTCCGTCATCATCCACAGTGGCGTCCTGGTACTGCTGGTACTCGGACACCAAATCGTTCATGTTCGATTCAGCCTCGGTGAACTCCATCTCATCCATACCCTCACCCGTGTACCAGTGCAAGAACGCTTTGCGTCGGAACATGGACGTGAACGCCTCGCTGATGCGCTTGAACATTTCTTGAATCGCGGTAGTGTTGCCAACAAAGGTGGCGGACATCTTAAGACCCTTCGGAGGGATGTCGCACACCGAGCTCTTAACGTTGTTCGGAATCCACTCGACAAAATAGGAGGAGTTCTTGTTTTGAACGTTAAGCAATTGCTCATCGACCTCCTTGGTGGACATGCGTCCACGGTAGAGCGCGGAGGCGGTGAGGTAGCGGCCATGACGCGGGTCAGCGGCGCACATCATGTTCTTCGCGTCCCACATTTGCGCCGTGATCTCCGGAACAGAGAGCGCGCGGTACTGTTGTGCGCCTCTGGACGTGAGTGGTGCGAAGCCAACCATGAAGAAGTGCAAGCGCGGGAACGGCACCAAGTTGACTGCAAGCTTACGCAAGTCCGCATTGAGCTGACCGGGGAATCGCAAGCAGCACGTGATACCAGACATAACGGCCGAAATCAGGTGGTTCAAGTCACCGAACGTCGGATTCGTGAGCTTCAGCGTGCGGAAGCAGATGTCATAAAGCGCTTCGTTGTCGAGCACGACGCACTCGTCGGCGTTTTCAACGAGCTGGTGCACGGAGAGCGTGGCGTTGTACGGTTCAACAACGGTGTCGGACACCTTCGGGGATGGCACGACGGAGAACGTGAGCATCATGCGATCGGGATACTCCTCGCGAATCTTCGAAATGAGAAGCGTACCCATACCGGAACCAGTACCGCCGCCGAGCGAGTGGCACACTTGGAAACCTTGCAAGCAGTCGCACGACTCCGCCTCCTTTCGCACGACGTCCAGAACGGAGTCGATCAACTCCGCGCCTTCGGTGTAGTGACCCTTGGCCCAGTTGTTCCCCGCACCCGTTTGACCGAACACAAAGTTGTCAGGTCGGAAAATTTGTCCGTACGGTCCAGAGCGCACTGAGTCCATCGTTCCGGGCTCGAGATCCATGAGAACCGCTCTTGGCACGTAGCGTCCTGCGTCGCGAACGCGATGCACACGTCAGTCCAGTTTTCCCACGCGATTTCACGACGACAGAGCCCCCAAAGCGTCACGAATCGACACGAATCACGAGTAGTCCAAATATTCATCGCTCATTTTTTGAGCCGTTAGCTTCTCGCTCTTCGACGCACCTCCGTTCGCTTCGTTGTAGTACACGTTCACGCGCTCGAGCTGTAAATCGGAGTCCCCGATGTAGGTCCCATCGGCACCGATGCCGTGTTCATCGCAGATCACCTACGCGCACGTAAAGCGCGGCGTCGACGCGACGTCAGTCTCGAGATCACGCACCACGCGAATGGTTGATTCTCAACAGTACATCGCCCTCTCGTCACGCGCTCGACGCGTTTCAACGCCATCATCCGTCACACGCACCTCCCAGAATTTCGCCCCGATTTGGTTCCCGCACTGCCCGGCTTGGATGTGCACGATTTCCCTGCGCGCGCGGGAAAAGATGTCGATGTCGCGCGCGTCAGTGTCCGCGCGACGATCTTCGCCTCATTGTTCGTTCGACGGCGCCGTCGAGCGCGATCGGTGCGCGCGCGCGGTCGAGGGAAAGATGCGCGACGCGCGTCGACGCACCGCATGACGAGCGAGCCGCGAGAGAGACGCTCGCGCGCGCGTCGGTCGGTGACGATGTGTGCAGATTCGTTTAAATGTGGGAAAACTGTTCCCCTGGCGCGAGTCGGTGTGCGGGATATGTAGTACATGGCTTGAGATTTGGTACAATACAGAAAGTAGACGCGCGCGGCGGATGACGCGCGTCGCGACGGGGCGCGAACGAACGCGCGGGAGAGCGCTCATCTCGCGGCGCGCACGTAGCCGTCGTTATCGGCGGGAACCATGATGATGTCCTCGTACTCGTAAGCACCGTGGAGCTCTTTGCCGTGCGGGGTGACGAAGTACGGAACGGTATCCTTCGTCGCGCCCGCGATACTTTTTCCATCCGCGTACCATCCGTGGCCCCAGGCGGGGTAGGGCTTATGAAGTTCGCGAACGGTGCCTCGCATCCACTCGTTGGGGCCGATCGCGCACTCCACCGCGTCGCCAACCTTGAAACGCAAGCCTTCGTAACCGGTTTGGTACTTCGCCGCCGTTGCTCGGCAGTGATCGGGATCGTCGCGTAGCACGGGCCAGACCTCGCCGTGTTCTCCGTCTTCATCTAACACGCGCACGGCGTACGGGAACACGGGCGGAACCTCTCGCAGGGGGAGGCGATGCAAGTTATCGAACTCCTTGGCCAACGCCCACTTCTTGATGATTATTCCTCGCATCCAATAGCTCTCGCCCGGTCTCTCGGACTCGTACGGCGGTCCCAACGCTCGTCCATCTCGTATGAAATCAACCTCATCCCCGACTTCGTACCGCGTCGCCGCGTCTTGGCTTATCCCCAACTGATTCCTCATGAGTTCGTCTTCGTCGTCCTCGTCGCGATCTCGCGGCGCGTCTTGAAAAACCAAGCTCGGCTCGCGTCCACCCTCCGCTTGCAATCGCATCCGCAGCAGGTTCAGCGCCATCTCCGCCCCGCTCGCCCCGCTCACGCCCGCGCCGCCCACGGTGAAGCTTCGTCCGCTCTCGCGATCGAGCACGGTGCGTCCACCCCGCTCTCGAAGCATTTCCGTCATCCTTCTTTGTCGTTCCTCGACCGACGCTCTCGCCTCGCGTTCACGCCGATGGCGCTCGGCGGCGGCGGCGGCGCGGTCGCGTTCAGCCTTGACTTTTTTGTGATTCGGCATCGCGCGGTCGCGTGTGCGGAGAATGCAACGACTCGCGTCGGCGAGACGGTTGACATCGAGCGCGTCGCGCGAAGTCATCTATCGACGCACGCGATGGCGCGATGCATGACGAACGCGGACAACGCGTTGATGGAACCTAAGAGAATCAGTCCGAGGCGCGCGGAGGGTTCGAGGACGGCGATGGCGACGAGGGAGGCGAAGACCCACGCGCGGCCGAAGACGCTCGCTCGATAATACGATAACGAGATCCCCTTGGACTCGAGCGAAGGGACGACCGTGTACCAGATCCCGAACGTGACGCACAGAACACCGAAAACGCGTATCCAAACCGACGAGATCTCCAACGCGTTGAAGAGGAGGGAGAACACCGCTCGCGGACGCGCGAGAAGCGCGACGCCGACCAAACCGATGTACGCGCCGGTGACCTTGGCCGATTTCCTCACCGCGCGCGCGGGATCGTTCGCGGTCTCGCTCGTCGTCAACGGTTTCATCCCACCGATGACAATCTTCCCGTCTCGCTCGCGCGCAATCTCGGGGCGCGCCCGAAGCGGTCGTCCGTCGACGGCGTCCGCGACCAACAGGTGCGCCGGCGCGTCCATCACCGCCTTACCGATCCGCAGCACCTCCGGACGCATATCCAACGCCCGCACCTCTGCATCATCACCATCCTCACCGAGATCGATCTCCACCTCCCCCCGGAGCGATCCCCAGACGAAGACGTCGCCGCGCGCGCGCACCGCTCCGTCTCGCTCGACGTCCCCCTTCACCACGACGTCTCCCGCGTGTTCGATCACCTCACCCCCCCTGACGCTCCCGCGCGATGACCAACGGCCGGCGCGCGCGTCGTCGGCGTCGGCGGATCCGCACCTAGCCGCACCGCGGCGCCGTCGTTCGTCTCCCGCGCCGCCCGCCCGCGTCCGCGCGCCCCGCGTCCACATCCATCGCTCGCGCGTCGCCGTCCTCGATCCCACGCCCGCCCGCCCGCGCGCGCGCGCGCGCGCGTGCCATCGCGTGCCATCGCGCGCGCCATCGCGCCGTCCCGTCGCCCGTGCGTGCCGCGTGACGCCCCGTCGCGCGCTCTCGGCGCTCGACGCGCGTCCCGCACTCGCGCGCGCGTCTCGCGCGCGTCATGGTCGCTCGCGATCTCCCAGACGCCCCGCGCGCGCGTCCACCGCGCGCGGTCGATCTCACCGGGGCCAGCGCGTCGCACGTCCTCGACGCCCTGCGCACGGGGGCGCTGGACGACGTCACATCGCTGTCGCTGGTGAATTGTGGATTACGCGAACTCCCAGAGGATATCGGACGATTGACCGGGCTCGAGGTGCTGAACTGCGGAGGGAATAATCTGAAAGCGCTCCCGAGGGCGTTGGGACGATGTCGACGGTTGCGAATCGCGTTCTTTTTGGGGAACGCGTTCGCGGACGCGCCGGAGGTGCTGGGCGAGCTCCCGGAGCTGTACATGTTGAGCTTTAAGTCGAACGCGTTGCGAGAGATTTCGGAGACGGCGCTGCCGAGAAGTCTTGGGTGGTTGATTCTGAGCGATAACGCGATCGAGCGGTTACCGAGCGCGATCGGGGAGTGTAAGGCGATGCGTAAACTCATGCTCGCCGGGAACCGTCTCAGGGAGCTTCCAGAGTCGATGAAAAAGTTGGAAAATTTGGAGTTGTTGCGAATCGCGGATAACGAGTTTGAACAGATTCCGAGTTGGTTATATTCTTTACCTAAATTAACGTGGTTGGCGGCGGCGGGGAATCCCGCGACGGATGGATCGGCGAGAAAGGCCGAGGCGAGCATCGGCGAGGACGAGTTGCCGCTCACGCCGTGGGAGAAGTTTGACGTCCCGATGAACGCCCAACCGATCGGGAGGGGAACGTCCGGGAATGTGTACGCAGGAAGGCTCAATGGTCAACTCGTCGCTCTGAAGGTGTACGCTAACACGGAGAAAACGAGCGATGGGAGACCACAGGACGAGCTGATGGCGTCGATGGTCACGTCAAAGGTGCGAAGCGAGGGAACGGTAAAAGCGCTAGGGTGCTTCACTCGAGGTGACTCCAGGGGATTGGTGATGGAGTATCTCAACAACGACTGGCAGCCTCTTGGGAAACCTCCGAATTTCCACACCGTCACGCGAGACGTGTACCACGACGACACCACGTTTACCGCTCGCGAGATCGCAGCAATCGCCATTGACGTCGGTTCGGCGCTGTGCGACTTACAGTCGATGGGAGTGTGTCATGGAGATATCTACGCGCACAACATCCTCTTCATCAGACAGGCGCCGGGGGTGAAGCCGAGGGCAAAGCTAGGAGATTTCGGCGCCACCTGGTTCTACGACGTCGACTCCCCCGAAGCGTCCATCATCGATGCTTGCGAGCGTCGCGCCTACGGCACCCTCCTCGAGGAAATCAGCTCCCGCCACGACGGTGTCGCCAACCACTCCTTCGTCGCCGCGTGCGGCTCCGTCCTAGACGACTTTCTCGAAAAGAGACCGTCCTCCCTCCGTTCCGTCGTCGACGTCCTACGTCGCGTCGCCGTCATCGAGAACATCCACGACTTCTCCATCCCGGGACTCATCGGCGTTTCCACCGCAACTAATCTAGCTACGTAGGCGAGCTAAACTCGCTCGGTGAGCGTTCGCTGTAAATGTTAGTGGCACTTGCTCGCGACGCGCCAGCGCGTCAGTCCTCGACGCGGTCGCGTCCCGCGCGCGATGTTCCGCGCAGCTCTGAATCGTTCGCGGTCATCCGCGCGCTCTCTCACGCGCGTGAACGTCCTCGCGACCCCACCGATCGATCGGTCGTCGAGTTCAATGGGGACGATTCGGAATTACGCCTTGGTCCCAATGGTGCTCGAACAAACGAATCGCGGAGAGCGCGTGTTCGACATTTACTCCCGACTGTTAAAGGAGCGCATCGTGTTCATCAACGGCCCGATCGATGACACCGCGAGCTCGCTCGCGGTGGCGCAGTTGTTGTTCCTCGAGAGCGCGTCGCCGACGGCGCCGATTTGGATGTACGTCAACTCTCCGGGAGGGAGCGTGACGGCGGGGTTGGGGATCTACGACACGATGCAGTACGTGTCGCCGCCGATACACACGCTTTGTGTTGGACAGGCGAGTAGCATGGCGTCGTTGTTGCTCGCGGCGGGGGCGAAGGGTGAACGAAGGAGTTTACCGAACTCGCGCGTGATGCTGCACCAACCGAGCGGAGGGGCTTCGGGACAGGCGAGCGACATCGCAATTCACGCGCAGGAGATCTTGAACGTGCGCGAAAAGTTGATTCATATTTACATGAAGCACACGAATCAAGAGTACGATAAGATTGGGATGACGCTCGAGCGAGATACGTTTATGAGTCCCTCGGACGCGTTGGAGTTTGGCTTGATAGATGAGGTCATCGAACATCGTGCAGCGGCGACCAAAGAGGAGTAATTTAGAGGCGCGGGACGCGCATTTTATACGGTTATCGCGCGTAAGGTGTAAAATCAATCAAATCAAATTTCACTTTACTCAAACGCTCCTCGTCTTAGTGTTTGTGAGATTTCTCGTTCATGATGTTCTCTAGCGTCGCACGTTGGATCTCTCGCGCTTCGACTTCCTCCGTTGGGTCTCGCCAGTTGATTCGGAAGACTCGAGTAGATCCCGTGGCACAGCCAACGTACATCACCGGTGCATCGTGGGCGTACGTCACGCTCACCGCAGCCGTGCGGTCGGGCGTGATTCGGACTTCGTGTTTTGGCACGACGGTGGAGGACGCCAAGTCCCAAATTTCAATTGTGCCGGCATCCGTAACTGCCGCAAACTCAGTGGCGCACCACGGGCTCCACGCGACAGCATTAATTGGCTGCTCTCCGTATTCAATCACGAATCGAGGTTGGATGATATTCGATAGCTTGAGGCGGGACGACGATTCGTCGATCAAAGTGAAGTCATTGTTTTGATGCGCTGCGTCGTCCATAAACACACGGAGCGTCCAGTCGGCCGAACACGTGATGAAAATTCGTTCGTGATACGGATTGTACTTGATCGCGTACACCGGTCCGATGTGCGAGGCGTACGACGACACGTACTGGTCTGAGAAGTCCAGCGAGCACTGGTGGACTTTCCCCTCCTCTGTGCCGACAACGAAATACTTGGCATCGGCGGCGAAATCAAAGCAGGTCACTCCCGCGAGACGTGCGACGTCGACACCGTCGATCGCAGATGTGTCCTTGGATAACCCGCTTTCGTTGCCCGGTGGTGACCATCGCACGGCGAGAGCTTCCGATGCGTGCAGACCGTTATGCAAATCCCATCGAAGGACTTTGCCATCAGTCGAGGCGGACATTAACACGCTCGTCGTGCTCTCACTCTCGTCACACTCGAATTCATCAGAGTCTCGCACTTCGATCCATTTAACAGCCCAAACTGGATCGTTGTGGCGGTGCTCATTTGACATCATTTGACCGCGGTACGTCGAGGTGAATGACGTGGACGTCGCGGCGTCTCGATAATCGTCAGGGCGTAATTGTCCCACGTCCAACACGATTACTTCCCCATCATAGAATCCAACAGCGAGTAAGCTTGGACTTTCTCTCGACCAATCCACGGACATAACCCCGCTCGCAAATTTCGCGACGTAAATCGGAGCCTCCGAACGAAGCGACCAAAATGCGAGCGCACCCTTCTCCTTCACATCGCACGAATTCGCGCCGGCGAAACTAAAATCGCCGTACGCGACGCACACTAAATCCCCTCTCATCGGATTGCACTTCACGCACGACACGTTCATGCCCGCAGTCTCGGTACATTTCAACGTACTCAACTCGATCAAATCTCGCTCATTCGAGTCTTTCGCAGGGCGCAAACCTCTGTACTTCAAGCAATACTCTAATCGTTCACGTTCACGAAGCGCATCCTCGATGGTTCGAACGACTCCCACACGCACGCGAAGCGAACGCTCGGACGTCACATCTGCGAGATTACCATCACATTTCTCTCCGACCAATTCATCCGCCTGCACTGCGCGCGTCTCTCGCTTCGTCGTCGTCGTCATCGATCTCGCGTCGAACCGTGGCGTTTCCAACGTCTGCACGCTTGACTCCGATAACTGCGCTCTTGACGCACGAACATCCTTCACCTTGGCTGCGTACGCCGCGTCTCGTTTTGCATGAATCTCTCTCGCGTTCTCGCACTCAGTTTCGAGCGCATCTGTGTCGCTGACGTACGCGTGCTCCCTTCGCGTCTTCGCCGATTCATCTCTCAATCCGCCCGCGCGCCGCCCGTCGCCCGCGCGCCTACCCTCACCCACCCGTCCCACACCGCTCTCCCCACCGCACTCGCTCGCGCACTCACTCACAATCGTCGTCTCCGGCGCGCTCGACGCGGTCGACGCCCGTCGTCCGCGCTCGCGCGCGTCCACCCGCCCACCTCGCCCGCTCAGCGGTCTCGGTGTTCGCACGATTCCATCGTCGTCGACGATCACCTCCGCTCGCGCGTGATTCTCTTCCGCGCGCGTCGACCGACGATCGTTCGCGCTCGTCCCCGTTCTCTCCCCGCGCGCCATCTCGACCGCGCGCGCGCGTGGCGTCGCGCGCGGCGCTCGCGCGTCGGTAAAAATAAAAAAGCGCGTTGACTTTTTCGCGAGCGTTTTAAAACGGTTTTCGTCACGCGAACGTCGTCGAGCGTTTCATCGCGCACACGTCGACGCGCGCGGGCGCGATCGAGATGATCGACGCGGACGAGATCGAGGACGCGCTCGGGCCGCGGTCGAGGCGTGGAACCGACGCCGAGTCATCGTCGAGCGCCGCGCGTCGAGTCGTCTCTGGCGCTCGTGGGCGGTTCTTTGGTGACGAGCGGTGCGACGGCGTTGGTGACGAGCGAAGCGATCGTCGGAGCTCTGGAACCGGCGCTCGTGGAGGAACGGAAGTTGGTCAAGGCTTTGGAGGGGGCGGAGATCAAGGCGCGGGCGATCGATAAGGGTGAGAAGACGCGATGGGTGGATTTGGAGACGGGGACGCGGTGTCGGTATCGCGCGTACGGAGGCTCGGATCGTGTCGTCATCGTCTTGCATGACGTTGGAGAGTGCGGTGATGTGTACTACGGACTCTCGCAAAAGCTCAGCGAGCGTGGGTATCGGACGTACGCGATTGATATGCGAGGTCACGGTGATTCTTCTCGATCTAGCGAGGGGCGATACGCGCCGAGCGACTTAGCCGCAGACATTGAGTCGTTCATCGTCGAGCTCGATTTGTACGTGCGCCCGGTCGCGTTCGTGGGCTTTGGTCTTGGTGGTATCGTCGCCCTTGAGCTCGCGAAGAAGAATCCACGACTCGTGGCGTCGACAGTGCTCGTTGAGTGCTCGCCACTCGCTCCAGCGGATGCGTATTCGTTTTTCCCTCTGCAAGCAGGTGCTTACTTTGATATTCTCGACGCCGTGTGCGCGCTTATGTCGCCGTCGATCGCCGATGACAAACATTCCGAACACAGGAATCCGCGATACGCGTGTGTTCGCGCGATTCAAACGCTCACGAGAGCGTCTCGGCGCGTGAAGGGGCTGACGCTACCGTCCGGAAGCGAGATTTGGATGTTCCGCGTCGATCCCGAATTCCACTGCGCCTGGGACGCGGATGACGTGTGGGAATCCATCGAGCAAGTTAACTGTCACTTCGCTATCGTCCATGGCGAGCACTCCTGTCGAGTACGAGCGTCAGATTCGAAGATGATCGTCAAGGCGGCAGCGCAAGCGAAATCCTCGCGAGCGTACGTCGTCGCCGCCGCCTCACGACGAGTCGTCGAGGACGCCCCTTCGGACACCTTGGACATGATCACTTACGCCCTCATGCGCGCCGATGACGACATGTCCGTCATGAACAAGCAGGCTCGAACGCCAGAGGCGCTCGGAATCCGTCCACTCCCGCAGTACGCCACGCTCGAGGACGCCATCAAGGCGCTCGCGCCCCGGCCCATCCCGACCGAGGCCCAAATCGAGGACGCCCTTGCTCGTGCTCGCCTCGACGACGAGTGCGCGAGCGACGAGGACGAAGGAAAATTCGCCAACCGAACCAAACTCATTCAGAACGATCCCGAGTACTTTGGTTTCGTCGGATGACGCGCGGCGCGCTCTAGCGCTATCCGTCCCGCTCGCGCGCCCCTCACTGCGCGTCGCGTCTCACCCTAGCCTTGTGACGCCATGTCCGCGCTCGGTCGCATCACCGCGTCGATAACGGCGCGTGCGTCCACCGCGCGTCGTCGCGCTCCGACGAGGCGTCTCGAACACGTCGCATCGAGCTCAAGAGTCCTTCGCCAAAACTTCACCGCCGCCGACGATGACGTACAAACGTCGACGTCGACGTACAAACCGATCGAAGAGATCGACGTTGACGGAATGAAGAAGGAGACGCTACGACGAATCGATCGAGCGATGAAAAAGGTCGGGAAGACGACGACGAAATTGCGTCAAGGACGTGAGCGAGTGGACGCGTTGCTCGCGCGCGAGGACGCGACGGATGACGAGTTACTCGCGGCGCCGGACGTTGAGGCGATCGAGGCGGAGTTGAAGGCGTTAAAGACAGAATTAGCGGATTTGAATACACTGAGCGAGATTCTGATGTCGTGTAAGAGTACGAACTCGCCGGCGTTCGCGGAGGAGGCGTACCCGTTGGCCGCGGCGCTCGACGTGAAGGATGAGCCCCCGGCGAGGCCGCCGAGAGTGGTGAAACAAAAGGGGCCGAAGAACGTGACTAAGCCGCGGATGCCGTACTGGACTTTTGTGAGCGTGGATGGAATCGACATCCGCGTCGGTCGAACGTCCTCGGATAACGATAGCGTGAGCTGCGACCCGCAGTGTAGGGACTCGCGGGACTGGTGGATGCACGCGGCGGGATGTCCGGGTTCGCACGTCGTCATTCGATACACCGGGGACGATTTACCCAAGGAGACGATTATAGATGCGGCCGTGTTGGCGGCGAAGAATAGCAAGGCGAACCAAGTGGGTCGCGCGCAGGTGTCGCTCGTGCGATGTAGACAGGTGAGCAAACCGCGCGGTGCGAAGCCCGGATTGGTGCAGTTGAGCGGCGATATTCGAACGGTGACGGTGAACGTCAAGGACGAGGCAGAACGCCTGGAAAGATTGATGGCGACGAAAGAGTAGCGCGCGTGCATGTATGCGTAAGATACTTATATGACAACATCTTCTTAAAACACTTTCGTAGCCGGTACTGGTACAGTACAACAATTTTGGCGCGTTTAAATTCTCATCTGCACCGAGCGACGGCCGCCCCCTTCGAGTTCGCCTTCTTCCGTTTCTCATGAGTTTTTACGATTTGGTCGACGGGGATGAAGGGCACCCACTCCTCCGGTGGGTTAACAAATCGCCCGTGTCGCGTGTAAAGGCACATGTTTGCCACCGTCGGCGCCTTCGGCTGGCTGCGCAGCTTGAGCCCGCTCTGCGACAACAGCTTGTCGCCCTTCTTGTTGTTGCATCGCGCGCACGCCGTGGTGAGATTCTCCCACGTCCAGGGCCCTCCCTTGGACGCCGGAAAGACGTGATCGACCGTCAAATCGTCCCCTGTACCGCAGTATTGGCATCTAAAACCGTCGCGGATGAAAATATTCCTTCTGTGCAGAGAGACAAGCGGCGTCTTGTGACTCACGTGCCTGCTGTACTCCCGCGTGCGCACAACCGCCGGGACGTAATACGCATCCTCCGCACTCAGCGCCCACGGTCCATCGTAATACGCGACGACGTCAACCTTTTCGTACATCTGCAGCACCACCGCGCGCTGCCACGAGACGATGTCTATCGTTCTGTAACCGACGTCCAGCACCAGCACGCGATGCTCATCGGTCGCCAGCTCCAGCGGTCCCTCCACACACTCTTTCACGAGCGCCGTGGGCATCGCCATCGGTTTATGCATCGCTCGCACCTCCACCTGCGCTCGCTGCTTCGGCTTCGTCTGACTCCCTCTTCGCTGTCCGTCGCCGCGTCCGCTCAGCGCCTTTGCCCGCTCCCTCGCGCTCTCACCGCTCGCGAGCACCGCCCCACGTCGCGCGCGCGCCGTCGCGACCACCGCCCGCGTCCGTTCCGTCCCTGTGACCCGTCCGAGCGTCGCCGTCCGCGTCGTCGTCGTCGTCCATCGCGAACGTCCGAGACTAACGAAAACCGTTGACGTTTTTTGAATCGTCAGCGGCATCGCGTCTCCGGCGCGTCGACGCCGACGCGCGCGACGTCGTCGACGCGATCGCGATCGACGACGTCGACGACGCGGGTCACGGGCGCGGGGTCGATCGGGGCGCGGCGACGCGTCGGGAGATGCGGGGTCGGTTCGAGGCGAGAGATCTGTCCCTGGCGCAGGCAAAGTATCTTTTACGCGCGGGCGGGCGGGCGGGCGGGCGGGCGAGGCGGAGAGATCGCGCGTGAAGAGGGATCTATGACGTCTATGATGCTACGTCGGGGGCGTCGAATGTGGTGCCGCACGTGTCGCACGCGGGACGACCGTCGCAGAAGACGGAGAGGCAGACGGAGCACACGAAGGCCGACGCTTGACGGGCCGTTGTGGCAAAAGCACGAGGCGCGAAAGTCGACGCCTCGCGCTGCTGGAAGCTTAAGGAAGGCGCGGCTCCTGAGGTCCATCACGGCGGTGGAGAGGAGATATTGGAGTAAGCCATCGCCGAGGGTGGGCTTGACGTAAGCGCCGCGGGTGATATGCGCCGCTTGCTGCATGAACGGAGAGTCGTGCTCGCCCAAGGCGAAGGCGTCGACCGGGATCGATTGTCTCTGAGCGCTGAAAATGGCGTTCATCATGGGAATGTAATCCGTTGGATTGTCCTGCGACGCCTGGAGGCATAGAATACGCGGCTTGGAGCGTAAACCGGCGGCATTCTCGAGCGCTTGCGCGCGATTGCAGTAACACAACGCCAAACTCAGCGCTCCCGCGAACGGCGACGTCGCCGGACCATCATCAGAGTCCGCCTTGTCGCGTTTCGCACCCGTCGCGCTCGACCCGGTCTCGGCCGCGTTCAACTCCCCTAAACGCCTCAGAATCGTCGGTCCCGCCTCCGACTGAAGCGGATCCAATCCGCCGACTTTGTTCGCCCACCGCGCGTCCTCCGCCTCGTCCCCGTCCTCATCCGTCTCCACCCCGAGCGGAGACGTGTACAGGTAATGACACCCATCCCCGTGCACCGCCACAACCACCGCTCTGTTTTGCTGATTCAGCGCGAAGAACGCGTTCAAGAACGTGATCGTCGCCCCCAGCACGCTCGACAATCCGCGCGACGCCGGCGTACCCTCGCCCTTCCCCTCGCTCGTCTCCCACGTTCTCGGGTTCGTTTCCACGAGCACGATCAAGAGCGATCGATCGTCCGTCACGTCGTCGTCTCGCGGCTCCGGCATCGTCGTCGCGCGCGTCGCGACGCGTTCACTCGGGGCGAACGAGGCGACGATGCGGAATCAATCCTCGTTGCGCTCTCGAGTTCTTCGCGCGCGCGCACGCGCGAGGACGACGCGCGAGAGACGGCCTGCTGTCCCGTCGAGATGCCGCACGCGTGTACGTCTCGAGCGACGACGTGTCGCGATCGCGCATCGACGGGACGCGTCGACGTGTGCGGCGTCGGCGAAGCAACCGCGTGAAGTGTAGCGTTACAATCGACACGCGTCGAGGGCGCCTAAGAAGCCTCTTGAGTCCGCGATCGGGCTGTCCGCACCCTTGACATGCTCGAATGCGCCGAATAAATGCGCGGGCCCTCGACCGAATCCCTCACCCGACGCTTCCAACGCCTTTAAGATGACGCACTGATGGTCGATTTCTACGCGTCGACCGGCGAGCGAGGCGTCGTCTAAATCGCACCCGACGACGTACGTCTTACGCATGTGATCGGCATCGGCGTCGTTGCAGTGCGCGCGCGCGACGACGGTGTCCAGAAGGACGACGGTGATGGGGTGGTCGCCGATGCTCGCGATACCGGAGAGCTCCGTCGTGACGCCAGGAACCGAACCGTCGGCACCCAAAAGCGCGGCGTCGACCGCGATCTCGCGCGGTTTCGTCTTGAACGGCGCCGCGGCGGCGGGCTTCCCATTCGGACTCTTCCATCTCAGCCCCGCATCCTTGCTTAAGACGTGATTTAGCACGTACGCAGCGTTGGATTTGTAATTGAACTCTGTCTCCGCTGGCGTCGACAACTCGTCTTCGCTCTGTCCCAAACTCGCGACGTCCTCAGGCAAGGACGAATTGAAACACGACAACACCGATCGAATCAAAGGCTGCGACCCCGGGGTGAAGATGACGAAATCGTCTCGAAGCGACGCCAGAGACGTCCCATCCGTCCACGCGCCGAGTTCCGCTTGTGTGACGTTCATCGACGTCGCGCCTCGCATCGCGAACACCGCTCCGTGCGTCGAGTCGTGTCGAGAGATAGAGTCCGCAACAACCTCCATCGGGTTCCTCCTGAACCGCACCGTCGGCTGCGTCAACATGACGGTGTATCCTAAGTCTAATAAAGATTCCGCGGCGGCCAGCCCGGCCCACCTCGCGGCGTCGTCCGTTGACCCCCCGTCCATCATGAATCCCCCCGTCGACTCCCTCGCATCGAACACGGGCGCACCAAGCGCTTGTAACGGTCTCAAGCACTTCTCGTCCCCGCATCCGATCATGAATTTCGTCAAGCCTACGTCTTTGAGCGACGCCGCCCACTCGTTCGCCTGCGCCGCGTTGTCGCCCGAGCTCATCGCCATCACCACCACGCGGTGCGCCGCCGCGGGCGTGAACACGCGCCCGCGTTCCTTGGCGCGCATGGCGACGTGCGCCCATCGCGCGAGATCGTCCGAGCTCTTCCACGAACGTCCGAGCGCGGGCTCGTTCGGGCCAACACCCTCTTCACGCGACACCGCGAAGCCGACGAGACCGGCGATGAGGGCGACGGCGATGACGAACGCGCGCGATACATCTCGCGTTAAAGACGGACGACGTGTCGGCGGCGTCTCGCCGAGCAAGGCGACGCGGTCGTCGTCCATGAAGAGGAGCGCGCGACGAGGTGTGCGGTTGGAGACGGAACCGTCGGAAGCATCTCGTACACTCGCGCGGGAGAGCGCGCGGGATTCAAACAATGCGCTCAAGTATCATGTGCTAATAGGTGGTGACATCTCGAGAATGTCTAGTTTATATGTCGTCGTAAACGACGACGTCTCGCTTCACGTACTCGACGGCTTCGTCGACGATTTCTCCATCTCTTATGCGTTCGAGCTCTTCGGCGGCACGCTGACGAATCAGGTCTATCGCACCCTTGTCCCCGCCTGAACCGCGTTCGTCGCTGAAATCTACTCGAACGATTCGACCGTCCACGATGACGGGCTCCTTCTCGGGATCGTTGAAGTGCGCGACGCTCGCGTTGACGATTTTTTCCGCCGACGTCCCATCCGCAAAGGTGACGAAACCAAAGCCTTTACGCTCGATCACGCGACAGCTATTGACGCGTCCGTACCGATATGCCGCCAGGGATAACATCTCGACCGTGCACCCTTCCGGTAAGTCTCCGATCCAGACCTCTCGCGCCTTCTTGTCCACGCGCTCGCCGACGCCATCCGTCACGTCGGGAAACGGCGTCGGCGCGCTCAACTTCGCCCGCTTCGCCGGCTCAGGCGAGAGTAATCCAGATCGTTTCAGTAAACCCGGTCGCTTGATCTCCTTCTTCACAGGTACTGGAGCCGGCACAACTATGGGAGCGACCACCGGCGCGGGCTCAGGCGCCACCACCGCGGGCGCTTCGACCATCGCCGGCGCTTCGACCACCGGCTCCGGCGCCTTCACCGGCTGCACCACCGTTGACGCGTACCCGATCGGGCCGTCGTCGTCCACCATCACCGGCGTCGCCTTCATCTCGCGCTTGGACATCGTGAAGACCAGCTTTGGCTTTTTCGTCTCCGCGTTCGAACCAATCGTCTCATTCTCATCCTTCTCCGCCTTCTCCTTCGCGTTCAGCGCCGCCACCCCTGGTTGTTTCTTTTTGTGCAATCCCGCCAGGATCGCCTTCGCGCGCTCGATCGCGGGATCCACCGGTTCGCTCTTCGTCTCCGCCGCGCCGACGCGCGCGCCGATCCCGCCCCTCGCCCCCCCGAACCCACTCCCGACCCCTCGCGCGCTCGCCTCCCCCCCCCGAAGTTTCCCTCCGTCCCCACCACCGCCCTTACTCCCCCCATCTCCGCTCGCGCGCTCGAGCTCGCGCGCCGCCTTGGCCTCGCGTTTCTTCCTGAGCAATTCATACTTTCGTCGAAGCTCCGCCTCCGCCGCGCTCGCGCGCATGACGCGCCCGTCGACGACGCCTCGCGCGCGCGTCGTCCGCGCCCGTGTCCGCGCTCGACGTCGCGCGCTCGAGCTCGCGCGCGCGCGTGTGACGCGTCGAGCACGTCTCGGGAACGCTCGATGTTTCATCCCATCGCGGCGTCTCTTCGCCACGCCCGTCGACGATGCGCGTCGACGCGCGCGACGACGCGCTGCGCGACGACGCGTTCGACGCCCTCGTCGCGTTCGTCGACGCGTACGTCAAGATCGTGGACGCGGGGGAGGAACCGACGAGCGAGCTGTGGTCACCGAGCGACGAAACGTTCGAGGACGGGACGGGCGATCGAGCGACGCGCGCGTCGCTGACGAGCGCGTTTTGGTGTCCGGTGGATGCGTTCGACGCGCCGCGGTGCGCGGTGGAGGCGGCGATCGGGGCGTTGGCGCGGTCGGGTCGCGCGACGGCGTCGACGGCGCGGATAGTCGGCGCCGAGTGGTGGATCCAAGACGTCGCGCACGACGAGCCGCCAAAGGTGTATCACACCGATTGTGACGTCGTGATGTGTGATGATGGATCGTCGAAGCGGTCGCATCCGACGTCGGCGAGCGTGCTGTACGTTGCGGGCGATCGAGGCGGCGGCGCCACGTGCGTGTTCGATCAGACGACGTCGAGGGCGAACGCGGGCGAACTCGAACCGACGACGCCGAGCGTGGTGTGCGCGTGCGGAGTGAAAAAGAATAGATTTTTCGTCTTCGATGGCGATCGGTGGCACGGGGTTTTGCACGATGCGTCGGAGTTTCGAGGACAGCGCGTGACGCTGCTCGTGAACTGGTGGACGTCGAGACCGGCGGGCGCGAGGTCGTTGCCGAAGAGATTCGTCGTCGACGGCGGTCGATGCGCGGTCGCTCAATCGGGGTCTATGACAAAAGTGGAGCGCACGGTCGTCTCTGGCCGAGCGTTCGCTGACGACGCGTCGAGTTGGAGCGCGCAGAGACTTCCCACCGACGCGGCGAGCGGTGTCGTCGAGTATCGATACGAGGCGCCGTAGCGGGAAACGATCGTCGATGTTGTATTATATGAATAGGGTAGTACGATAGCACAACACGGCGTCCTCAACGTTACGAATCGTCTCAGAAATCGATGATCTTCTCCTTGTACATCTTGCTGCGGATCATCTCCTCACACTTCTTGAAATCCGGCAGAGAGCGCACCTCAACCTTTTCGCCGTTGCGAAGCGTGACGACCATGTCACCCCAGGCTCCGATTCCGCGCCCAATGGAGATCACATCGGTGATTTGATCCAACGGAATGTCCGTGCGCTCTTTCCTCAGCGGCGACACCGAGATAACCGTCACGCGCTTATCCGTGATCTTGTACGTCAACCACAGCGCGCGGCCGACGGCTTGAATCGCCAACGGTATCCACACCAGCGTCCACGACATCGCCACGTTCGCCACGACCTCCCCTCTCGCCGGCGGTCCTTCGTACACCACGCTCTCAACGCCCCAATCGATCGCCGGCTCATCGATGTTATCCGTCGTCGTGAAGTCCCGCACGCCCTTGGCGCGCGACCTCGACGGCGCGCTCGACGTCTTCGCTGGCTCGCCCTCGGAGCTCGTCGTCTTCGACCCAGCCGCGCGCTTCGATCGCTTCCCTCTGAGCGCACCGAGCTTGGCCTCGAACTCGTCCTCGCCCGCCTCGTCCTCGCCCGCGCGCGCGACGACGCGCGCGCGACGCGCGATGGCTGGTGACGTCACTCGGTGCACTTTTTGACTTTGTGCGCCGCTCGCGACCGCGCGGATCGTCGCGCGCGCCGTGGACGCGGTGGTGGAGACGGTGAACATGCTCGTCGTCGCGCGCGTCGGATGTCGGGGCGACGGGCGTCGACGTGTGCGGCGGTGTGGTGTGTTGTCCTGGATAACGCGAGGCGAAAGCGGCCCCGATCGACGCGTTCGACGCGTTCGACGACGACGACGACGACGCGTTCGATGACGACGGAATCGGTGACGCGAGACGCGGTACACGTGATGAAAATGCCTGGTGATGGACATTGGAAAAAAATTGATGGAAAAAAAGAAAAAGCAAAGCGCCTCGGTGACCCAGGCGTGGGCGTAGGCGCGCTCACGCGAGCGCGCCGCCGAGGATGGTGGCGAACGCCAGCGACGCCGAGAGCGTGACGGTGCGACTCGCGGCGCTGGATGATGATCCAGACGATCCATATCCGCCCCCTGGTGTCGGATTCGGCGTCGCGGTGCACGTCGCCGGCGTCAGTACGCCGCTCGAGCTGCACGCGCTCGTCCCGGAGACGGTGTACCCGCTGGCACACACCGGCTGGCACGTGGCGCCCGCCGCGAGCGTGGCCGTGCAATCACCGGCACTGGCACCGTTCGTCGGTACTGCCGACGCATCGCACGTCGGCGTCGACGTCGGATCCGGCGTCGCGGTGCACGTCGCCGGCGTCAGTACGCCGCTCGAGCTGCACGCGCTCGTCCCGGAGACGGTGTACCCGCTGGCACACACCGGCTGGCACGTGGCGCCCGCCGCGAGCGTGGCCGTACAATCACCGGCGCTGGCGCCGTTCGTCGGCACCGCCGACGCATCGCACGTCGGCGTCGACGGCGGCGGCGCGACCCAGTTGTCGTCTCGAGTCAGCGTGAGCGTCTGCCGCGTCACCGCACCTTGCCCGCTCGCGGACGCGACCAAGATCTCCACCGTGGGCAGATTCGAGACATCACTCGGCGCCGTCCACGTCACCCCCCCGTACGACGCCGCCATGCCGTACGACTTGTGGTACAACGACGTCGTCGCGCAATCCGTCCGCGCCGTCCACGCAGCCAGCCCGTCCCCCCCCAGGCGTCCCGCCGTCGCGTGCACGAACGCCCCCCCGCTCTTGAGATTCTTCAGCTCGAGCGTCACCACCGCGTTCGCCCCGTACGTCGCCCCGAACCCGGCGCCGAGCGCGATCGCGTTCGTCACCGTCACGGGCGTTTCATTCATGATTTGTCCCGTCGTCGCCAAGTCCTCCAAGCTATAGCTCCCGCGACGATCGCACGTCACGCGCGTCGGGGTCGCCGCGCACGCGCGGACGCAGAGCGCCAGCGTCACCGCCGCGAGCGCGCGCGCGCGGGACGTCCGACGCATCGCGCGTCGGCGCGTGACGTCGATGTGACCGCACATCACATCACGGCGCGTTCGCAGACGATGCGCGTCGCGCGCGTCCTCGTCGCCGCGCTCGCGGTGACGGTCGCGCTCGCGCGTGCCGTGGACGCGCGCGCGGTGCCGGGCGCGACGGCGGCGACGCGGACGCGGTCGATGGCGATGGATGAATCGTCGTGCGTCGAACGCGTCGGCGTGACGGCGTCGACGTGCGCGATGGAGGTCGAGCGGGCGATCGAGGCCGGTGATGGACTCGCGCGCGCTTTGGCGGCGGCGCTGGCGCGGTGCGGGGCGGCGGCGAGGATGGGCGGGACGGCGGCGGCGGCGGCGGAGACGGGCGCGACGATCGATCGGATCCTCGAGCGGTGCGATCGAGAGGTCGATGACGCGGTGGAGCGATGCGAGCGGGATGGATCGAAGGCATCGTGTGTCGCGGATGCGCTCGCGAGGGTGGGAGGGACGTGCGTCTCGGAGCTCGCGGCGGAGGCCTCGGCGTGCGCGCGCGCGACGGGCTCGGACGACGACCGCGACGACGACCCCGACGACGATTGCGAAGCGGCGAAGAAGGCTCTGGAGGAGAAATGTCACGCCGAGTACGACGAGATCAAGCGTGAGATCTCGAGCGGGGAGATTTCGTTCGTTGAAGGGATGAAACGACTCGCCGCCGTCGGCAAGCAGTGCGCCAAGGACGCGTTGGCGTTGAGAAAACGATGTCATCCGAACGTCCCATCGGGGTCGTCGGACTTTTTGCGCGTCGCCAACTAACGCGGCGGTGCTGTACCTTCTGCATGTATGTGAATCTTGTCCTTATGATTACCTAATGCGGCGGCGTGTGTGAAATAACAACCAACATCCGCTCACCCTTGTTTGCCTAAGTCTACCTTTTCTTTAAGTGCTCGCTGGCCGCGATACACCGCGCCGTCTACGATGCCCATCACCGCGGAGACACCACCTATGATGGCGGCGACGTTGGCGAGGAACTGAAGGAGACCCATGCGTCGTTCCTCGTACTCCATGCGCAGCGGCGAGAGATCGTAAAAGAAGAAAATTCCTGGGAGCGACCCGCCATCTTTCGTATGATCGAACCCGCGATAGTGATCGGTGACGGAATAGTCGTTGCTCTCCACCGTTCGCGCGTTTAGACCGATGTACCTGTACCTCGACGGAACGACGGATAGGCGATACTGGTACACGCCTGCCCGATGCTGACCGTCTTGCGCGCGCGACACGTGACCGAGCGGGTTCACCACGCCTGGAAACTCCTCTCCGAAAGAAATCTTATGAATCTTATGCGAGAAATCGTATCGCTCCAACCCGGCGAAGGGCGATAAATCGTGGACGTGCTGCCCGTGGATGCTATTGAAGCTCTTCCCCGGCGCGATGTGAAAATTTCCCGCCACCCGGTTCACGTCAATGTGCCCCGTGAACCGACACCCCTCTCGATGCGTGTTTAACATCGCGGCCGTGTCGAATTCCTTGGCGCACTGCGTCACCTTCCTGAGATCCGGCAGGGCCCATCCCTTGCTTCTGTACGCCTCTCGCACCGCGTCGCAGTCGTTACAACACGCTCCATCCTCCCGCGCGCCGTAACAATCACCACACGCTCGCACCACCACCTCCTCGCTCGGTTCCTTCGCCTTCACCTCCGTCTTCGCGTTCACCTCCACCTTTTCGCTCGTCATCGGGATCGGTTTCCCCGTCGCATCGATCCTTTGCTTTCGCACCTCGTGCGCGTCGACGTCCAAGTGATTCTCTCCCGTCACGTCCATCACGTCCAGACTCACCTGTTCGCAGTGCATCGCTCGCAGCGTCACGTCCACGTGCACCCGCATCTTCACCTCGCTCCCGATCGGGACGTCGTCCACGATGAGATCGTGCGTGGTCGTCGTCCGCGTCAGCTCACCGATCTGCGCGATGAACAACATCACGATGCACATCAATCCGACCACGCTCAGCGCCCCCCCCGCGGCGGTGCGCCGGGCGAAATCATCGCCGAGCTTTGGAAATAAATCGAACCGCGCGATGGCGTCGGGCGCGCGCGGCATGCCGCGTCGCCGCGTGACGCGCGTCG
>NC_014426.2:316938-318394 GCF_000214015.3 Ostreococcus tauri | reverse complement strand
GTCGGTACTGCCGACGCATCGCACGTCGGCGTCGACGTCGGATCCGGCGTCGCGGTGCACGTCGCCGGCGTCAGTACGCCGCTCGAGCTGCACGCGCTCGTCCCGGAGACAGTGTACCCGCTGGCACACACCGGCTGGCACGTGGCGCCCGCCGCGAGCGTGGCCGTGCAATCACCGGCGCTGGCGCCGTTCGTCGGTACCGCCGACGCATCGCACGTCGGCGTCGACGGCGGCGGCGCGTTCCAGTTACCGTCTCGAGTCAGCGTGAGCTTCCGTCGCGTCACCGCCTGATTGTTCCCACCCGCGCTCCCGACCCAAATATCCACCGTGGGCAGATTCGAGACATCACTCGGCGCCGTCCACGTCACCCCCCCGTACGACGTCCCGCTCGACTGCGTGTAATGCACGGACGTCGTCGCGCATCCCGATCGCGCCGTCCAAGCCGAGCCGAGCCCGCTCACCGTCCCCCCGCTCGCGTGCACGAACGCTCCCACGTTCAGCGCCGACAGATCGAACGTCACCGTCGTGCTCGCGTTATACGTCGACGCCGATCCCGACGCGAGATCGATCACGCCCGACGTCGCGGTGATGACGCTCTGTCCCATGATGGTGTTCCTCGTGGCCACGTCCTCGCCGACGTCGCCACCGTTCGTGCGCGTCGTGCGATCGCACTGCACGAAGGATGGATTCGCATCGCACGTCAGCGCCCAGGAGACGATCGTCGCCGTCGTCACCGCGAGCGCGCGCGCGCGGGATGGACGTCGGCGCATCGCGCGTCGCGATGTGCGTCGACGTCATCATTTTGTGCAGAACGCGCCGGTTCGTCTTCCGTGAGACGATTTCCCGGGACGCGCGAGGCGACGGCTGCGCGAGCGACGCGTTCGATGACGACGGAATCGGTGACGCGAGACGCGGTACACGTGATGAAAATGCCTGGTGATACATACTGAAAACAAATTGATGGAAAGAATAAAAAGCAAAGCGCCTCGGGGAGGCCCCGGGCGCGAGAAAACGCGCGCTCACGCGAGCGCGCCGCCGAGGAAGGTGGCGAAAACCAGCGACGCCGAGAGCGAGACGGCGCGACTCGCGGCGCTGGATGATGATCCGGACGACCCAGACCCGCCCCCTGGTGTCGGATCCGGCGTCGCGGTGCACGTCGCCGGCGCCAGTACGCCGCTCGAGCTGCACGCGCTCGTCCCGGAGACGGTGTACCCGCTGGCACACACCGGCTGGCACGTGGCGCCCGCCGCGAGCGTGGCCGTGCAATCACCGGCGCTGGCGCCGTTCGTCGGTACCGCCGACGCATCGCACGTCGGCGTCGACGTCGGATCCGGCGTCGCGGTGCACGTCGCCGGCGTCAGTACGCCGCTCGAGCTGCACGCGCTCGTCCCGGAGACGGTGTACCCGCTGGCACACACCGGCTGGCACGTGGCGCCCGCCGCGAGCGTGGCCGTAC